>NC_059348.1:32290155-32547655 GCF_019703515.2 Myxocyprinus asiaticus
CCCTGACGTCTGTGGTCATGAAATCATTTGAGAGACTGGTGTTGGCCCACCTGAAGGACATCACTGGACCCTTTCTAGATCCCCTTCAATTTGCTTATCGAGCAAACAGGTCTATGGAAGATGCAGTCAACATGGGATTGCATCATATCCTGCAACATCTGTACAAACCAGGGACATATGCAAGGATCCTTTTTGTGGACTTCAGTTCAGCTTTCAACACCATCATCCCAGCTATTCTCCAGACTAAATTACACCAACTCTCTGTTCCCACCTCTATCTGTCAGTGGATCACCAGCTTTCTGACAGACAGGCAGCAGCTAATGAGACAGGGGAAATTCACTTCCAGCACCTGTACAACCAGCCCAGGTGCCCCCCAGGGATGTGTGCTCTCCCCACTACTCTTCTCCCTGTACACAAATGACTGCACTGCCAAGGACCTCTCTGTCAAGCTCCCGAAGTTTGCAGATGACACTTCTGTCATCGGCCTCATCCAGGATGACGATGAGTCTGTATACAGAAGGGAGGTTGAACGGCTGGCTCACTGGTGTAGTCAAAACAACTTGGAGCTGAACACACTCAGAATGGTGGAGATGATTGTAGACTTTAGGAGGAACACCCCAACACTGACCCCCCTGGGCACTACCATCTCACAGGACCTGAAGTGGGAGACCCACATTGACTCCATTGTGAAAAAGGCCCAGCAGAGGTTGTACTTCCTTCACCAGTTGAGGAAGTTAAACCTGCCACAGGTGCTGCTGTTACAGTTCTACTCAGCAGTCATTGAGTCAGTCCTCTGCACTTCAGTAACTGTCTGGTTTGGTGCAGCTATGAAATCGGATATCAGAAGACTACAAAGGACAGTTCGGTCTGCTGAGAGGATTATTGGTTACCCCCTGCCCTCTCTTCAAGAACTGTACACTTCCAGAGTGAGGGAAAAGGCTGGAAAAATCACTCTGGACTGTTGCCTTCTGGCCAACGCTACAGAGCTCTGAACACCAGAACCATCAGGCACAGGAACAGTTTTTTTCCCTCAGGCTATCCATCTCATGAACAGTTAAAACTGCCCCATTAAGCAATAATTATGTGCAATTCACAACTTAGTCTTTTTATATTATCCAACACATCCTACCTCTTCTGCCATTACATTCCCTTGCACTGTATATAACAGATTTATACAGTTGAAGTCAGAAGTTTACATACACTTAGGTTAAAGTCATTCAAACACATTTTTTAACCACTCCACAGATTTAATATTAGCAAACTATAGTTTTGGCAAGTCGTTTAGGACATCTACTTTGTGCATGACACGAGTAATTTTTTCCAACAATTGTTCACAGACAGATTGTTTCACTTTAATTGACTATATCACAATTCCAGTGGGTCAGAAATTTACATATACTAAGTTAACTGTGCCTTTAAGCAGCTTGGAAAATTCCAGAAAATGATGTGAAGCCTTTTGATAATTAGCCAGTTACCTTCTGATAGGAGGTGTACTGAATTGGAGGTGTACCTGTGGATGTATTTTAAGGCCTACCTTCAAACTCAGTGCCTCTTTGCTTGACATCATGAGAAAATAAAATGAAATCAGCCAAGAACTAAAAAAAAAAAAAAAAAAAAAAAAGATTGTGGACCTCCACAAGTCTGGTTCATCCTTGCGAGCAATTTCCAAACGCCTGAAAGTACCACGTTTATCTGTACAAACAATAGTACGCAAGTATAAACACCATGGACCACGCAGCTTTCATAACGCTCAGGAAGGAGATGCATTCTGTCTCCTAGAGATGAATGTAGTTTGGTGTGAAAAGTGAAAATCAATCCCAGAACAACAGCAAAGGACCTTGTGAAGATGCTGGAGGAAACAGGTAGACAAGTATCTATATCCACAGTAAAACTAGTCTTATATCGACATAACCAGAAATGCTGCTCAGCAAGGAAGAAGCCACTGCTCCAAAACTGCCATAAAAAGCCAGGATACAGTTTGCAAGTGCACATGGGGACAAAGATCTTACTTTTTGGAGAAATGTCCTCTGGTCTAATGAAACAAAAAGTTTAACTGTTTGGCAATAATGACCATCGTTATGTTTGGAGGAAAAAGGGTGAGGCTTGCAAGCCGAAAAACACCATCCCAACCGTAAAGCATGGGGGTGGCAGCATCATGTTGTGGGGGTGCTTTGCTGCAGGAGGGACTGGTGCACTTCACAAAATAGATCGCATCATGAAGAAGGAAAATTATGTGGATATATTGAAGCAACATCTCAAGACATAACAAGGAAGGTAAAACTCGGTCGCAAATGAGTCTTCCAAATGGACAGTGACCCCAAGCATACCTCCAAATTTGTGGCAAAATGGCTTAAGGACAACAAAGTCAAGGTATTGGAGTGGAAATCCGATAAAAAATTTGTGGGCAGAACTGAAAAAGTGTGTGCGAGCAAGGAGGCCTACAAACTTGACTTAGTTACACCAGTTCTGTCTGGAGGAATGGGCCAAAATTCCAGCAACTTATTGTGAGAAGCTTGTGGAAGGCTACCCAAAACATTTGACCCAAGTTAAACAATTTAAAGGCAATGCTACCAAATACTAACAAAATGTATGTAAACTTCTGGCCCACTGGATATGTGATAAAAGAAATAAAAGATGAAATAAATCATTCTCTCTACTATTTTTCTGACATTTCACATTCTTAAAATAAAGTTGTGATCCTAACTGACCTAAAACAGGGAAGGTTTTCTATGATTAAATGTCAGGAATTGTGAAAAACTGAGTTTAAATTTATTTTGGCTAAGGTGTATTCTGACTTCAACTGTATTTGCACTGCATGTATATATATATATATATATATATATATATATATATATATATATATATATATATATATAGTGTGTGTGTGTGTGTGTGTGTGTGTGTGTGTGTGTGTGTTTTGTCTTATTGTGTATTCTATATATACTTTATTTTCTGTTCAATTTTCTTTTTTATTCAATTTTTGTTTATTTTTTTTATTTTTATTATTATTATCTCTGTCTTGTTGCTGTATTGTATTGTTGTGCACTGAAAGCTCCTGCCACCAAGACAAATTCCTTGTTTGTGTAAGCATACCTGGCAATAAAGCTGATTCTGATTCTGATGTCTGTGTCATCTTCTGAAAGTAATTTAACATGTTCCAGTCTTGCCCTCAAGGGGACTCTATAGGCCTACAGTCAGTAAGTTCATAGGTGTTTAGAAAGAATGGCCCTTAACCACTGATCTGTGATAGTGGCTGTGTCTCGTTTGGAAGGATGCGTCCTCCAGTGGTCGCATTTTCGGCCACATACGTCATCGAGGCTGTCTCGTTTCAGAAAAGCGAGTAGGACACTTCGAATACAGCCTTTGAATGCAACCTTCTTTCATGGGAATTCGGAGGATGCATGAGGTGTATCCTTCGTGGGCACTCACAACCCACAATTCTTTGCTTCAACAGAAATGTCTAAAAAAATGACGCCAATTTGCCCGTAAATATGATGTTCAAATGCAAGTAATGTTAATTCCCAAGTTGAAGTACCTCAGTAGATGGGTGCAGAGTATATAATATGTATAATTATATTAATATATATTTAAAATAAAGTATTAGACTAAAAGTACACCTGTAAAATCTATTTTCTTTTCTCTTTACATCATTATAACTCTCCTAAAATGGACCTCATACATTCCCATCTAAAGGGACTTTGTTCCCTTCTCACTCAAAGCACTCGCGCTTGTTAAAGAGTGGCGTGCTGTCATAGTAACCATGTTACGTTTCATTTCCATTTGTCCTGCGAAGGCCGTCTCGTTTAAACGAGACTTGTTTAAAGGAGGACGCTCGGTATACTGCAGCCTTCAAAGGACGCATCCTACTTAGCACGCAGCCTTCGAAACGAGACACAGCCATAGACAGGGCTCGAGTTGAGGAGAGATGCGAGGGAATGGCATCCCCCTTGTTGCAAGAAACATCAAAAAGCATCCCCCTTGTAAAACCACCATCCCCCCTTACCATCCCCTTTAGATCAACTGTGTCATGTATTACTTAGAACTAATCATGCAAGTAAAATACAGAATTTTCTACATTTGATAAATAGCAGATTTTAAATAAGGGGCGATTAGCCGGTCAGATTATATTTTGACATGTGAAGTTGCCAGAATTCTATCGGTTAATCTCCCAATTAGATCTTGACACTTGTACAGTTTGGATATATTCTGGCAAGGTGACGCTTTAGTCATGCAGTCTGGCAACCTTGAGCTCATGAGCTCTCTCTCCACTGCGAAAAGATGCTGGTTTTCGGAAAACACTGGCAAACACGTCGGAGTTTAGCGATGGGTTGACTTGTCCTTTCTAGTGTTCACATGAAACTTACACCACTGAAGGTAATGCAACTTTGCAAACGTTTCGCGCACTTTCAAAAATGGTCAAAAGAGCAGTTCAAGAAAATATTTAGTCTTTCATTAAAAAGAAGAGAACAGAATGTAAGATTTTGCTATGACGAGTGTACAGTTACAACATTTACATGTTTTTAATTCAAACAATTTTCAGAGTTTTGCCCATAAAACCCTTTTGTGTGTAGAACAATTTTTTTAACTGTTTAAGCATCCTCATAGAAACAGCCCAAACTTCGTTTAGTTCAGTTACTGGAGTTGAAAAATGCATGTCTGTGACAGTGGGTGAGCGATCTAAAAAAAAAAAAAAATGTTCCTGATCATAACATGGATTCTTTTCACAAAATTCATCATAAAATACAATAACGGAGGGCAATATGTGCATATTATGGCCACATGTTCAGGGTTAATGAAGTGATGCTCATTTTTTTCCAGATCTATTAATATAAAAATAATTTAAAAAAATGCAATTCAAACACATCATTTACTTGAATACACCTCTTCTATGATGAGCATATTTTCAATTTCTGGTTTAAAGTCATATTGATATTTTTTCTGGGGCTTAAAATAAAAAAGTCATGTGGTGTCCAGAGACAGTAAAAACAAATCAAAGTTTCATTAAAAAGTGAAATACCTGAAAAAAGAAATGATGGCATGACTAGTACAGAATAATCTTTTATTGTTATTTCTTGAAAATAAAATAAAATAAGCAGTGAAACAACTGTGTTTTAAAATATTTAAAAATGCTTTTGTCCACCAAATAAAAGTAATTGGGTGTAACCAACATGTAGGTTTATGTTGACCATAAAAACCATAAAACAGAGTGGACACCTTTAGACCTCGAGACTGAGCGTAAAGTTTTAAAAAACATCTGATATTTATTTTGACATTTTTATGAAAAGGCACATTTTGTTCAAGTCATGTGGTGTAACCCTGAGAAAGCTTCTTGATATTTTTGACCCAAAAATTCATAATATTTATAAAAAATATATATGTTATTTTTTTATTTTGAAAAATGTGTTTGAAAACTTTTTGGAAATTACTGATTAAGTTGTTTATACTCTCATGTATTCAAGGTGCAAATAAAGTATTATAATACTTTTTACTTGATGGTTCACCACATGACAATTTTAAAGTTTAAATTTGTTTTTCAATTTAAAAAAAAATTGTGAAACCAAATTGGTAACAAAGATTACATTTCTGAGAACATGACACAAGTGTTTTAAACTAGATTTTTAAAAGATTTCTAATTTTAACACCTTGGACAACCGTATTTGTCAATGACCCATAAGTATTATGGATGGATGGATGGATGGACAGGGTTTGTGTTTCTGGGACAATCAATGTAAACCGCTTCTCAAATGAGCCCCAGTCAGAGACAGTCCACCTACAATGTACAATGTACAATGTAAGGCACTTAACTAATAATAATGACACAACAAAGAAACACTTATTTAGGTAATATATAAAAAGGTTTTGGACATGTTCTTTTAAGCTCTCTGAATATGCCCACAATTCCTAACTATTTGTGGTGCCATCCATTGGATTCCTTGTGAACAATTTCATTTGCTATATTGTTTACTATTAAATATCCACAACACACTTTGATTTATAGTACAATGTATGTTTACTACACAAATGCAATAATAAATGCATTGACTTGTGGAGATTGCTGCCCAGCACAAAATAACAACTTAAAAGCTAGAGGCGAGTGATTGAACACAATGTACAAATGTAAGTACTTTTTTATAGTACATAGTATATATTTATAGTGTGGCTGCTATTAGCAACCGACTGATAAAAAATTCTCAGACATACAGTGAAAGAAATTGCTGCACACACATAGACTTAAAACTTAATACACAGTGTGCAGTGGGGCCTGGGTAGCTCAGCGAGTATTGACGCTGACTACCACCCCTGGAGTCACGAGTTCAAATCCAGGGTGTGCTGAGTGACTCCAGTCAGGTCTCCTAAGCAACCAAATTGGCCCAGTTGCTAGGGAGGGTAGAGTCACATGGGGTAACCTCCTCATGGTCGCAATTAGTGGTTCTCGCTCTCAATGGGGTGCGTGGATCATGGAGAGTGGCATGAGCTTCCATATGCGGAGTCTCCACGGTGTCTTGCACAATGAGCCATGTGATAAGATACGTGGATTGATGGTCTCAGAAGCGAAGGCAACTGAGACTTGTCCTCCACCACCCAGATTGAGGTGAGTACCGTGTCACCACGAGGACCTAATAAGTAGTGGGAATTGGGCATTCCATATTGGGAGAAAAGGGGATAAAAAATAAATAATTACACAGTGTGTAGTGGGAGTTCTCAAAATCGCAATGCACGTGCACATGCGAAGAGAAAACCGGTCTAAAACACTCAGACAGTGTTTATCAGTGCTGCAACACCACTACTGAATCTATAGCAGGAGACATAAAGCATGACCAGTGTAGTTTGATTCCTAAACAAATGACTCTTTTGACTGTTACTGTGTTGTGTATTTAAGGCTTATAAGACTCAGTTACTTATTTGTTGTTCATATGACAACATGTAGTTTAAAATACACATAAGAATTGTTAAAAAAAAAAAATTGTTATGGATTTTCATAAATAATAAAACAATACAATTCTTTAATAAAGCAGTTCACTTTTAAATGTGAACAGTATTGTTTATGTATCTCTCACATCTAACAAATCCACTTTTTAAAATGCAAAAAAACAACAACAAAAAAATGTGGCCAGCAACAAATTGGAATGGCTGGTATTTTTATTTTATTTTTCTCTCATCTATCAGCCACCTTGGTTGTTAGGCTAAAAAGTTAATTTCGGGCCCTGTGCAAAAAACAAAATGAGGTGTTTTAAATAAAGATCCCCTCCATCATTTCAATACAATGGCAAGGCATATTGTTTCATTTTAATGTTGTCCATGGGACTGTCATGTGTATTCTATTGATTCATGTCTTTTATTTAGAAATTCTAGTTCCTGTTTCATGTCATGTGTTCCTGTTTCCCTTGTCATGTGATTTCTGTTTTCTCTCCATGTTCATGTGTCATGTTTTCATTGGTTTATTGTTTAATTAGCTTGTTATGAGTTCTGTTTGTTCATTGGTTTATGTTCTCCCATGTCTTGTATTTAAGCCCTCATGTTTGCATTGTCTAGTGGTCAAGTATTGAATGTGATGGTATGTGTCGTGTCGTGTCGTGTCGTGTCGTGTCGTGTCGTGTCGTGTCGTGTCGTGTCGTGTCGTGTCGTGTCGTGTCGTGTCGTGTCGTGTCGTGTCGTGTCGTGTCGTGTCCATGTTTTGTAGTCCGGGTTATTGGATTTCACGTTCTGTAAATAAACTGCACTTGGGTTCTTCATCTCATCATCATCATAGCCATTGCCAGCAGCCAACAGCGTTACAGGGTCTCGTTCTTTAGCTTCCATGTCAGGGTGAGATGGGACTGTCTGTTTGTCTGACAAATGGAAGAGGGAGGAAATGTTCTAGAAACCTGTTTATTTGCGATTCCATTTTGTGGCACAGAAATTACACTACACTTTTAACTAATCCAACATTCTTTGTCAATTTACAGTCACATTGCATAAGGATCACTGAAAAGTATGCTATTTTAGTGCTTGGATGGTGGGCTCACAAGTTCTTAGTTATGATAAACTCAGTTTGGGTGTCACAAGAAACACAGCTGACTGTTGTTTCCTGTAATCCACTAAATTGCATGCAGCAGCATTCATGGGTTTTAAAAAAAAGCAGATCATGCAGAGAGGACGTGATACTTTGAATATAAACTCAGAATGACATGAATAAACAAATCACAGACATTGTGCTTTTGGTATAGCCATGTATGCATATGGACTTTGCATAGATATACCCATAATATAGAGATTTTAAAATTGATCATAGATGTATGTCCTATTGAAATTTATACTATTGCATTTCAATAAATATACACTTTAGGCTCTGTGGCATAAAATATCAAAGGCATTTAAATAAAAACACAACAAGGGTGTATTATTTTTCACAAATCAATAGGAAACTCTGCATAGTACATTTAGTTCCACTTGAGTATGTCAGATTGCTTTGAGGAGCTTGTTCTATGGGCAGATTCAGGAATGTGTGTGTGTGTGTGTGTGTGTGTGTGTGTGTGTGTGTGTGTGTGTGTGTGTGTGTGTGTGTGTGTGTGTTTACTGTGAGGATTGCAACAAAATCATAACTAAAGAAACTAAAAAGCGAAGTGAAATATAACAATAATTAAAAATAATAATTCCTCACATTTATATAGCGCTTTTCTAGACTCAAAAGCACTTTACATAGGATTGGGTGAATCTCTTCAACCACCACCAGTGTGCAGCATCCACCTGAATGATATGACAGTTATAGTGCGCCAGGATGCCCACCACACCAGGGTAATGGTGGAGAGGAGAGTACAGTGATTTAGCCAGCTTATATATAGGGAATCGATAGAAGTCATGTTGCAAAGAGACCAATGGGCAAATTTGGCCAGGAATTCGGGGTACACCCCTACTCTTTTCGAGAAATGCCTTGGGATTTTTAATGACCACAGAGTCAGGACCTCTCTTTAACATCTCATCTGAAATATGGTGCCTTTTTAAAGTATAGTGTCCCCGTCACTATACTGGGACATTAGGACCCACACAGACAGCTGGGTGAGCACAGTTTTGAGTGCTAAACTCAAAATTCTCTCATGATGTACTTGCCTTTAAGCCAGCCCAGTGTTAAGCAATGTGTATGACTTTCCCTCTTCAGCAGAACCGAAATTAAGATTTTTGTAAGCCCATTTTAGCTCTTTTTGTCCATACAATGAAAGTAAACAGGTGCCATCAGGCTGCTGGTTTTTTGACAGTCCAAAAGGTATATTTAAGCAGCATGAAAGTAATCCAAATGACTCCAGTCGATCAATTAATGTCTTCTGAACCGAATCGATACTTTTTGGTAAAAAGTAAATCGATAATTAAAACTTTATTAACTTTTAAAAATCGCTTCCTGCCAGCAGTCAACGCAACACGTTACCGACGCGAGAGTTAGGTTATTTCAAACAGCAATCCAGTGCTGGCCGGAAACAACTATTTAAAGTTAAAAACATTTTAATTATCGATTTGTTTCTTACACAAACCTATCAGTTTGCTTCAGAAGACATTAATTGATTGACTGGAGTCCTGTGGATTATTTGTATGCTGCCTAAATATGCCTTATAGACCGTCAAACAGCCAGCAGCCTGATGGAAACTGTTTACTTGCATTGTATGGACAAACTGAGCTGAAATGGGCTTATAAAATTCTTCATTTCGGTTCTGCTGAAGAAGGAAAGTCATACACATCTGGGATGGCTTAAATGTAAGTAAATCATGAGAGAATTTTAATTTTTGGGTGAACTAACCCTTTAACAATGGCATGGAGCAATTTATTTTTCTTTCAAAAAGTTGGGTGCAAGTAACTTGATTTATAATACATTTACTGTATATTTGCTTTTCACTCTCTACCGCACACCAATGAATTTATAATGAAACATTCTCACTATCTAGCTGAATAAGATTAATGTTTCCTTAAACTATTTCCGAATACTAGTGTAAACACCTTCAAACAACTTGTAATTGATGATGTTTTAGTGAAACAGTAGTTACTATAGTCAACAAGAACTGTGTGGGTCTGAACACATGACCTCCCCAGGGGAGAGCCTACTTTTAAAGGCTTCTCTGTGTTATGCTACTCAATTCCACCAAAATGAATACAGTCTCATTAAGAAGGAGCTCTTTTTCCTGGCTTGACAAAGTTATATATAAAATGATCACAAATAGGATTAATAAGGTTTAATACTAACAATAAGGGTTAACATAAACGTTCAAAACTCAAAGAAAGGTTCTAATGGGTTTCCCGGATCTAATGAAGACTATAATGAGCACTAAAGTGGCACAGCGTGATGTAGTCAAGTAAGAGATATTCCTGGATTAACATCCTTTGTTGGTCATGGAACAACATACTTATCAAACAAGCCTGGGCCAAACCCTATTCTTAACCCTAACCCTAAATTACCCCTAAAATCAGAGGGAAGTGAAAGATCTGTGACAAAGCTGTTTAAGTACATAACCCCATCCGGATGTCTTAGCCTAACCCTAAAATCTGACTGGTTGATTGGAATATTGTTCCTGGACCAACAAGGATGTTAATGCAGAAACATGTCCTACTTGAAAAATCACGTTTAAGGCTGGATTACACTACGCAACTTTTAAAATCTGAACAGATTTTAAAATACCAGGCATCACACACACTGATCGAGTTTAAATCGCTACAAACAAAAAAAAAAAAAAAAAGAAAAAGATAAAAGAACTGGGCATCATACACCAAAAATATCAAACATGTTTGATATCTTCGGACTAGACAGAATCATAGTTAGAGGGTAAAAAATCGGAATCGGTACCCATCATATACTATGCAATTTTCTATGAAATCTGTCAACTCCGACTGCCCCAAATTTTGCAGACTGGAGCCAACTAGCATCGACTCAGCCTGACTGAAAATCAGGGGAAAAAAATCTGTGTTAAAGCTGTGTAGTGTATTTCAGCCTTAAGCATCCGAAATGATACAGTGGTGTGATTTCTTTCTTGATTGATTGATAACTATAGGTGCTGGGCATTTTAACTGGTTGAATGAAAAGACTCCAAGATGCATATAACCCTTATGCACTGTTCGGTCATTTTTGACCGAAATCGATTTTGTTTCTTCAATAAAACTGGTTTCCTTTATCAGGCGGGTACAAGACTTAGTGACTTTTCGTCCATTTCATATCTGAACACACACAAAAGTTGATTTTTATCATTCTAAGTGGTTGAAAAATAAAGTAACACTTGTACTGTTCCAGTACAAAGACATACAGATCAAAGGGAAAGTTTACACTCTTTGTAACACCATGTTCAGGGTTGACTAATACTTCAAACCAAACAAAATGCCTAACTTTGACAAAAGTAGTCTTTGATAATGTTTAAATGTATATCTAAATGCAGAACTTGACAATCTAGAAATCATCTTCTCTTCAACCAGGGATGAATAAGTAGCTCTCTGCAGCCACCTAGTGTTTATACTCGGAATTTCATCTGGTTTTCATGTATTTTTAAAAATGGACATTTTTATTCTTGAGATTTTAAGTTTGAACTGCTTTCAAACAGTATATGATTTATGAGGATTGGTTCAGTATTTGAGAAAATATTCATAAAAAATTACATTTTTAATGTCAAGTTCAAGGTCACATAGGTAAATCAATTAGTAAATAAAAGGTCTAAATACCCAAAAACCCACTCAAAATGCACAGCTCTTGTCCTTTTACACGACTGAAATTAGAGTTGTTACATTTCTTTCATAGCAATTAAACAATTACACTCTTAATGTTTCTGGTCATTTTGGACCAGGAACAACTGTAATGTGATTCAGTAATGAACAAGGCATAAGGGCTAGGACTGACAGCAATCCAAAATAGAAGATCAGATTTATATACATTTTGCCAGGATTTGTTGGAGAGAGAAGACAAGGACTCAAATGCAGTGAGTAGGATAGGCTTTATTTTAGCTCAAAAATAAACAAAACAAACAAAAACTACCCCAAAGGAGAAAAACTCCAAGGTCCAGCATAGCACACAGCAAACAGACTGGGCTTGATACAACTGACTGGAACAGACATGCCAGAAACCAGCAAGTAAGCTATCTAACAGGGTGAACAACCACAGCGAACTAACACTGGTCATAAAACAATGAGGTTAAATAGGGAAAGAAATGAGGAGGGTAACGAGGGAAGCAGGTGAAGCAAATTAACTAATAACAAGGTAACAAGGGGACGGGTATGCTCATGACTGAACTGACACAAGTGAACATGATAATGAGAAAACACAAAGCCAAGTGCACTCACACAATAAACGACATATTTTTGTGGCCAAGTGTAAATGAAATGTGCATACCCAATCGGATAGCAGTCCGATCAATCAAGATGCATAAGGTGAATTTGCCCATACGTAATATTCTACATTTATTCTTGAAATAAATTCACATGCTTAACAAAGAAAACCAATAGATGACATGTTGAGATCAAAAACTACAGCTTCTCACTTCCTCTTTTTTAAAGACAGCAAAAATTTGTTTGAAGACCATGAAAATATTTAAAAAGAATTACCAATAAAGTAGCACTCAGTAAGCTTAACAAATGGCAGGCTGATATATGACAACAGGAAACATTTTTGAAATAACAGCAAATGTCTCCTTTAACAGTGTGATGACTCCAGTGATATGATTTCAACCCTGAAACTGCCACCTGAAACTAAAGTGATCATTTTACAGCAATTGCGGTTGCAGGTTGTCAGAAATGGTCCATTATTCCATCCAGAGACATGATACAGTATATCTATACACAGGGTTGGGAGGGTTACTTTTGAAATGTATTCCACTACAGATTGCATGCTGTAAAATGTAATTTGTAATGTATTTCATTAGATCACTCAAGTTCAGTAACGTATTTGTAACACAGTTCAATGGAAAGGAGGAGGCAAGAACTGGCTTAACAACATAAATCATATTTTAATGATTAACTAAAACAAAAAGACACAACCAAACACATACAGATCAGCTGCCTGTAATTCTCTCTCTCGCACTGCAGTCTCCAGTCGGCTTTATCCCTCTCCAGCTTAAACAGCCTAATTAGGGGCCGGGTGTGTGGAATCACGACCCGCCCTGCCACAGTATTCTAAATACTTTGGATTACTTCTTCAGCACTGGTAGATTTTTTCACTTGTTTTGACTATAAAAACTCTGCCAGTACAGTAAGACAAAATATACATGTTAAAATTACATTCTCTGAAAAACCTAAATATCTTAAGCAGTGTTGTTTCCAAAACAAGATTAATCAAAATGACCTTGTTTTAAGGATTTTTTGATATTTTTACAGGAAAACAATACAAAAATTATTATCAAGAATTTGATTTTTGCCCTAATATCAAAGGTCTTACTATAAAAAATAAATTATGATCCAACGTGAATTTTCTTGATAAAAAAATATGATCATGCCTGGTAAGGTGCACGTAAAATGGCTAGAAATAGCATTTTAGCTTAGCATAAAGCTGACAATTTACACAAGGTTTATTTCTGTTTCTTCTGCTCCAAACTTAATCCAAACTTACTTCTCTGTCTGCTCGTATGAATGTAACACATCATAAGAAAGTGTTTCACAGCTGTTCAAATGCACTTTGAATCACATCATTTATATGTATAAATGTTTTCCATCTGAAAGGACTAAATATTAAATGAAACAAATGACAATAAAATGCAAAGTAATCTCTTCAGTAATCAAAATACTTTTTGAATGTAACTGTATTCTAAATACCAATGATTTAAATTGTAACTGTAGTGGAATACAGTTACTTATAGTTTGTATTTTAAATACGTAATCCCATTACATGTATTCCATTACTCCCCAACCCTGTCTATATATTAGAGACATGTGAAATGCCTCCAACTGCAAATTTTTCCACTACACAGGCTGTATGAAGTTTGCAGACCCTGCATTTAAAGGTATTTTTTAGACATTTTTAATTAAAAATGCAAGACAAGCAAGGCATTTGACCTGAATTCCTTCTGGGGCATCACTATTCTGTCATTACTAGCCTCAGCATCTGTGTAAATAAGCTAAGCACTCATTCATTACTGCGCTCCGGGGTTTTGTGATATGAGGAGGCAGGAATGTCCCTTTGAGAGCATGGACGTTCACAGGCTTTGCCTAAGTCCCTCTACCTGATTCAATCTCCGAGATGGATCAGCACAGCTCTATTCAACCTGTCCCCTATGTCCCTGCAAAATAAAGCTTATCAACCTCCAGCAGGACACTTCTTTATGCTTTATATGGAGAAATGAGATTCCTGTGTGACCTACACTAGGTGATCATAGTTGTTGGATCACAGCATCATCACCTAAATCTGGATTGCAACTGGGTTCAGCAATCTCTTTGTTTCCCTCTCTGTTCAAAGGAATATATTTTAGACATTCCTATATATTTCTGACAAATCGCTTCCTACCCACTAAAAATGCTTTGGAACCTTAATGAAATAGATTTGTTTTCAGGATCAGTTTTCCTTAGCATACCTTGTTCTTTGCATAACTAATGTTTGAGAATTGCAATACAGATTATCTGAAATTGTTTTAAGCAATATTTGGAAAGAAAGAAAAAAATCCAATATATTTCCAGCCTGCAAAATATAGCCACTCAATTTTGGAAAACACTCTCAACACTTTAATTAGGCCTACTACTTAACTAAGATTAATTTGAAGTTCCATTAATGTAAATAAATATTAAGTACTTCCCAAGAAAATGAGCACCATCTACTTGTGAATCAGTTGTGGGTTTTGCTTGTTAAGTCTGCCCCCTGGTGATTCGAGCTCCTTTCCTAAATAGGTCATAACTTTTTAATGCAGTCAGCCTATATTTACACTATAGAAGGGAATACTGCAACTGTCAATCATAAGAAAGTCTTGTATCCTGCTGAGTGAGTTCCATATGTGGTACCCGGTGGGAGTTGTACTGTGTGGTGGTCCTGCTAAACTCCTAGTAGTGTTTCCTCATGAATGAAAATCCATTAATAAATAATGATTATATTATGAAAAATTAATGATAATTAATTATTTTCAGTCAGAATAAAACTGCCCCAGTAAGAACCACGTAATCAGGTGAACCTGCACAATGGTCCAATTGATTTGATTGTTCTTATTGTGTGTTGATTTTTTCAGCAGGAGAGAATGAGAAGTATTTATGTGCAATAGGCACTGCTCTTTATCTTCAGAGGTCTTTTCACCAAAATTGCCAAGTTCTGCTCTCGCAGCTGGAGGTCGATAGCTGCTTTACAGAATAGATGGCTTCAGGGCACTGTAACTGCATCCTAGTTCCCTACAGGGTTTCATGAAACACACACACACACACACACACACACACACACACACACACACACATATCTCAGCAATGCAGCTGCTCTCCACCTGCATTATGAACCCTGCTTCCTGGAGCTAGAAAATATAGCCTATATAACAAATTGATATCACTTACTGTTGCTGAAGACACAAGGTTAATGATACAAGGAACAGCATAAAAGTTATACTGCTGTCACCAATAACCAATCTCATTAACAATGTATCTATTAAACTGATTTGTTCATTTATTTCATTTTTACTTCATCATGATCAGCAAATGACAAGAGATTTTTAATTTGGGGGTGAGCATCACTTTAACTGCCAGTTCCATATTTAACAAATCGTTTTGATTTCTCATTTAAGTGTGTGAGGGGGGCAGAAATCTTTCTTTCCCATGCATTAATGCAGCTATTTATTCTTTTTGATTTACATGTATTACATGTAATACATATTATCCAAATAACCCATTATTAAATGAGATTAAAGCATGTGAGAGAGGTTTTGGGGGATGGCCAGTTGTAATGGTATAAGACTGCCACCAGATGGTGGTGTAAGGCACTTTTTTAAATGAAAGTCAGAAAAATTAACACTAATTTTTTTCTCATTCAAGTCTAGAACTAAAAATTAATTAGTTTTATTTTAATTAATTAATTATCCTTACACGCTTAAAAAAAAAAACATGACACACAAACCCTTCTCAATATGCCTGTTATAGAAAATATATATATTTTTTACAGTCAGCCATGATTAATTTAATCCATAAGTAAAAGTGTCCTATAACAGGGTGTATACTGGTATTAAGCCAGTAGTATTCAGCTGAGCATGTGATCCTAAGATGGTGGCCCCCATGAGGGGACCCTCTCCATAATAAACCAGCTTTTATAAGATTACTGATATGACTGGAATATTCATCTCATGTGTATCATCATGATTATATGCATACTGTATATTTCAAAATTGTGACTGATTTCTTTAGAAGTTTAGTGCAATTTTTTCTATCTAGGATTTACAATAGTTTAACCACTGAATCCCTAAAAGCAGCTGCTGCAGTACTGATAGTATAAGATCCGTGAAGGAGAAAGAGACAGCTGATCCATAAAGGGGTTTTTACTTTATATTTATTAGGTTAAACATTACATCTGAACTCTTTTTACAACTGGCTTCTGGCGACCTCTCCTGGATATTAATGGATGTCACATCAGGCTGCTTTTTACTAACTGCTCAATACATTACACCCTTTTCCCCCAGTCCACAAACTCTAAACCCGTGGTGGAGAATGGGGCTCTCTTGTGGGGTACTTCCAAAGGGAGATGGGCTCTTGCACATCCAGAACCCCAGCAGAACTTCCTTGAAGGCCATCAACAGGGGCCTCCTCAGCTGTTGCAGGTGTTTCAGGCATTACAGTCTCAGGCAAAAGGTCAGTGTGGTCATTTGCTATTGTGATGTCATGGTAAGGGTATGAGTCTTCCCTGTAGCTGTTCAACATGTCGTCTGTGAGTTTGTCCATCATTCGTCCGGACTCTGTATGAAACTGGACCTGTAGGATCCACAATGACACCAGGCATCCATTTAGAGCCCCTGGCATAACTCCTCATGTACATTGTGTCATTTAGTTGGAAACTCCTGACATGGCCTTGACATTTCTCAGCATTCAGCTCTTGTTTGCAGTGCATGTCATTTTCATAGTCAGGGTGAAGTCGGTCCAGGGCAGTGGACCAACTCGAAAACTCAGAACTCTAAATCCCTCCCCTTTAAGTAATACATCAGCTTACTTAAAGGGGCATATACTCTTTTTACTAGCTGCTCAATACATTACAAATACCATAATTTCATGAGTCATAACCTACTGTAGTGTGTCTGTTACTTGAGACGCCAGTGTTGTAAACTTGTCGCTTACATGTTAATCTTTTGTTTTGTCCAGCAACTGACCCATGCCTTATTGTTTAAATGTTTTAACTGGAAACAAGATTTATTTGCCAAGCTTGCCTGTGTCTGTATTACTTATATATATATATATATATATATATATATATATATATATCCTGCCATTTCAACTATTCGTCTGACTTTGCCATTTGTATGAAGTGTACTTCAGTGCAGAGTGGATAGCTCAAGCCAAATGATTTTTATTCAAAGTCAGTGCTGTTAGTTGCCAAATGCAGGAACAGCCTCCTTTGCATAAACTGAGGGCTTACTCTTTTATTCAGATAAATACTGTTATCTCTCTTATGTTTTTCAAAGGTTTTTTTTTTTTTTTTTTTTTTTTTGCTTCACTCAGCAAGAGAGCAAGAACTATCACTAAACAGCTACAACTTATTAAATTAAAACAATTGCAAAGGTTTCCAACAGGCTGTTATTCTCCACAGTAAAAAGTTATCGAAATTAATACAATAAATACAAACTACTCTTTTGGAGCTGGGATGTAATGTGACTAAAAATTGTTACTGATATTAATCTCTTTAATGGTGCTCTCAGTACAAATGTTTCCAAAAATCGGATGCACTGTGACTTTTATGCTACATCCATTCAAAAAATTAAGTAAAAGAATTATGTTTTGTTCTCAGCAATGTTAGGTTTATGGTAAAAAGTGCATTAATGTAATTACTACTCGAATTTAGTAGTAGTGTAATATTTGCTCACGTCTTGCACTTGTGCACTGTTGCGCAAAGGAAATTCAGAAAGCTTAGACCGATTTTAGCTGACAAAATGTTCTACCTCTTGTCACTGATTTTCGGTGAGATTAGTCTGAACATAAACAAAACTTGAGTCATATAGATTAGAAGTTGAATGATTACAGAATTTACATGTGTAAATCAATTAAAATATAAGATAAATGGCCATACTGGCGACAACAAAAGAAAAGTATAAGGTTTGCATGGTAGCCAGTGGCATATTTGTGTCCTACTTTAATAAAAACCCTTTTGTTTATTTGTTTGGTTGGTTGGTTGGTTGGTTGTTTATTTGTTCATTCTTTGATGTGAACAGCTTAGCTTGACCAAAAGCATTAGGGGACTTATTTTACATTTTACCAGAAAATTCCTGCTTGGCATTATAGACTATAGATTTCTTTTACTCTCATTGCAGAAAGCCTTGAATTTGTTACACACCAGTGACATAACTGGACAGTGCAAGAGTTAAATACGTTCAGACAGGCAAGCTTCATTCAATAACGGTGTGGGTGTCTGACGGATGATAGTTGCACAACAGTCTCATCTCAGCAGACAGCAAGAAATGGCAATGTCAAACAAAGAGGGGGCAGAGAGAGAGAGAGAACAGAGACACAGAGCTGGGGGATGGGCAATACGTAAGTCACAGAAACAACAGCAAGTGACCTTGTAGTCTTCATGTAGAATGCATCCTGAAATCCTGCTCTCTACTAGTTTTTTGTATTCTTTTGTTCCCGCAGAGAGTCCCCATACCCTTAAACACTAAAAAAATGGTTCCAAATGTGGCAGGGTAAGTGGTAACTCCACCTCCCCTTCCTGATGATTAATCAGTCAGGTAGCATTGTTTGATTTTTTTCCAATGGCTTATTAGCGTTAGGGACAGAGTGTATATATAGATTGCGTTCTTCCACCAGGAACTGTCATTGAGTAACCGCCCCTTTTCCGGTGTTACACGTCATTGTCAGAGAGGTAAGGCTATCAGCTATGTGGCTAATGAATGCTTGTGTTTGGTGTGTTGCCTAACGTTAGCCTGCTTGTTTGTAGTGGGGTTTGGAGAGCCTTTGTTTTCTGGCCATTGGCGGGTTTGATCGTTGCCCATCCACAGGTAGGAAGATCATTTTGATTCCGCATTAATGCGCTCACTTCCCCTTCCTGGGGAAGGTTTACATATGACAAACTGTATGTTTGCTTTTCCTCTACAGTGCGTATTTCTGACTAGTTCTGTGTTGATCTGTGTTTGACGCTTCCTCGCGCTCCTGGTATGTAGTCCTTCTCATACGATTGTTCTAGAATTAATATTTATTATAATCGTAAATATGTTTGTTCTAGGCAACCTGAGTGCATTCTCTGTCTTTCAAAGAGGGTCCCGTTGCAGGGGTTGTGGGGAACTCGCTGTCTTTAGGACGCTGCTGTTTTGCTTCACTCTTTTGTTTCATTTTTCTTTGTTTTGTTGACTTGGTTTAATTTAGAACACTTTTCGACAGCAAATGGAGCTGCCACTCGTCATCTTAGGCCAGCGTTTCACTATACGCTTAATGGTTTCTGGCCTTTCAGTTATTGTGGCCAGTGTGTGAACTAAATGGCAGTTTTGTGACCCGCTTTGGACTTGTGGGAAGTCACAGTATCCTGTTTGGCTCCTCTGAACTAAGTTGCAGTTGCAGCCCATGCGGTTTGAATTCATTTGTTTCTTAAGTGTTTTTGATCTTTTTCCTATTGTGTGTTGTGTCCCTTGAATAGGGCAATAAATGTTTTAGATTGTGTAATAAAGAAACCATTATTTTGTACACCTGCATCTCCTGCCCTGTTAATGGAACTGGGACTTGTGTGGCCTCATTATTGGTCTTTACTTGAGAATTCCCAGGGCGGAAGTCCCTGGGTGGCATAGTCATTAGTTTAACCTTGGAATGTGAATTCCTTGAACCCTCCTTTGCCACAAAGTGGCGTAGTCGGCAGGATTGTCCAATATTTTGGGCGGAGAGATGGGTGTTAATTGATGGAGATCTTGGATTGGTATTTAAAATTGTTTTGTGTGTGTTCTATTTTCTTGTTGTTTTTTTTTCTTTCTCTCTTCTCCCCTTAGAAGCAGAACAGCAGCACCCGTTTGACAGGTGGGTAAATTGAGTATTCGTGCTCTCTAACTGTGTTTTTCCCTTGGTGGATTCTTAATTTGGGGTAAGTGGAAATTATTATTATGGAGGAGGAACTCCAGCAGCTTAGGGAGCTGGTGGCACAATTGAAAGCAGATAACGAAAAGCTGCATCAAGAATGTGCCCCTGCTGTATTACCAGGGCCGAGTACACCCCCTAGTGAGTCTGGTGCATTGCCTGCAACGGCCCAGTCTCAATCGGTTGGTGCTGGTGCTGGCTTGCCCGAGCAATTTGGGACAGAAAGTGCCCCAAGTTTAATGGCAAGTCAGGCATTAGAATTAGCGAGTGGATTGAGGAGGCTCAAGCTTACATTCGTATACGCCATCTAACAATTCTGATCAGGCCTTCTTTTTGTTTGACCACCAAGAGGGAGAGGCACGGGAGGAGATCCGGTACCATCCTATAGTGAACGGAGGGACCCGGGGAAAATATTTGCAGTGTTGCATGAGGTGTTTGGGTGTTCCGCATCTCATGTGGCCTTGCAAGAGGTTTTCCTTTCAAGAAAGCAACAGGAAGGGGAGAATCTGTTAGAGTTTTCCCTTGCCTTAATGGGCCTCATGGAAAAAGTTGAACAACAATCTGTCATTGCGTTGAATGCATGCATTTTATTGCGTGATCAATTTGTAGAACATGTCGCTGATAGTGCTCTTCGGCGAGAACTCAAACAGTTAGTACGTCGCCAACCATCAGTTACACTATTAGAGGTGCATAGTGAAGTGATTAGATGGGAACGAGAAGGAATGCCTGGGGGTGCGAGGGGTCGTAGTCAATCCGTCCCGTTGTCTTATGGTATTCAGTATGAGGTTCAGGGAGAATCACCTTCTGCTGCATGTGGTCCTTCGACACCCTCTGAAATGGTCGAATTGAGAGAAATGTTGAAAGCGCAACAAAATCAGCTAAATCAGCTTACTCAGAGTTTCGCTCTGTTCCAAGATTCCCGCTCGCATTATTGATCCTCTCGTTATGGCTCTGTAATTTGCAGACATTGTCAACAGTCGGGCCATTTTGCTCGAGAATGTGATGAGAAACGTGTTTATCGTGTCCTCCACTGGTAGCTCCCTTATCATCGCCTTTGCCTATGGATGGCCCATCGGCCATCGGAAAACTAGTCCCCACCGAATTGCAGAGCCACAGCTCGGTTGGGGGGCCTATCAGCTCAGGTATGTTAAATGATGTTGGTCCCGCTCCCCATTTAATGTCATCGTGCCCTCATCTTGTGGTTTGTATTGGGGGGATCCCAATCCCTTGCTTAATCGACACTGGTTCTGTGGTGTCTACAATAACTGAAAGCTGCTTCTTTAAGAATTTTGAACCATGGGGGCAGGATCGCCTGCAATGTTGTCAGTGGTTGCAGCTCAGGGCGGCTAATGGTCTTGCTATTCCCTATATAGGATACATGGAGCTGGATATTGATTTATGTGGTAAAGTAGTATTAGGTTGCGGAGTGTTGGTGGTCAAGGGTCTTCCCGGTGGTTTGTGCACTCAAGTTCCTGGTTTTCTAGGGATGAATGACCTTAGTCGGTGTTACCAGGAACTTTTTGGGCAGCATGGCCCAACCCTCTTTAATCTACCTATAGTATCCGAAGCTCCTAGTGTTGTAATACAGGCCTTACAGCATTGCTGCCAAATTAATGCACAAACCTCTGGGCCAGTGAGTAAGGTAAGGGTACGAGGTCATAGGGCGTGTCACACTTCGGGCGGCACAATGCAAATCGTAGCAGCAATGTGTGCTGAACAGTATTCTGGTGAAGCTTTGCTGTTTGAACCTCTTGATTTGGGCCTCCCTGCAGGGTTGCTGGCGTCTCCAGCCCTAGTACCAGTGATTCGAGGCACTGTTCACATACCCATGGTTAATGTAGGCACTGTGAATGCATTGTTGTATCCCGGCCTGCTGGTAGGTACTTTGAGCAGTGTCTTTGTGACTTTGTTTGCCTAGAGGGATTATAGACGTTAAGACAGTGGCCACTACTTTTAGCTCCCATGTCTTTCAGAGCGAACCCACGGTTCCTGAACAAATCGAGTCTGTTGATTTGACTGCTGTGTCACAGGACGAACAAGATCAGGTTAAGGTACTGCTCCAAAATTAGCAGTCAGTGTTTTCGGCTTATGATGATGATTTGGGGTGTACTGACCTGATTTCTCATGACATCCCTCTTACAGATGATACCTCAGTCCGGCAGAGGTATCGGCGGATACCGCCTTCCAAGTATGATGTTGTAAAGACTCACATCAACCAATTTCTGGAGGCTCAAGTAATAAGGGAAAGTTGCAGTCCTTACGCTGCCCCTATTGTCCTGGTCAAGAAGGACGGTAGCCTGCGCATGTGCGTAGACTACCGCAGATTGAATTCAAAGACTCAGAAGGACGCATTCCCTTTGCCTCGTATTGAGGAATCGTTAGATGCCTTAACAGGAGCCCGCTGGTTTTACACAATGGATTTGGCCAGGGGTTACAATCAGGTGCCAGTCACCGAGAAAGATAGGGCCAAAACTGCTTTCTGCACACGTTTGGTCTTTTTGAATGGAACAGAATGCCCTTTGGGCTCTGTAACGTCCCTAGTATGTTTCAAAGTTTGATGGAAAGGTTGTTTGGAGACCAGCAACAGCAGTCTTTTATATCTTAATGATATAGTGGTTTTCTCTTCCTCGGTGGCCCAACATTTGGAACGACTAGAGGTCATCCTGAGTCGGCTGCGGCGTGAGGGTTTGAAAGCGAAATTGGGAAAGTGCTCTTTCTTTCAACAACAGGTAAAGTACTTTGTGCATATTGTGTCATCTCAGGGTGTGGCCACAGATCCCAGTAAAGTGGAGGTAGTGGCACAGTGGCAACATCCCACTAGTATCACAGAGTTGCGCGCTTTTCTGGGTTTTGCGGTTTATTATCGACGTTTTGCAGAAGGTTTTTCTAAGTTGGCGGCCCCTCTGCATAAGTTGGTAGCAGAATTACATAGTAGTCGATCTCAGCAATGGGCAAAGCAGAGTTTTTCTACTGCTTGGACTGTTCAGTGCCAGGAAGCTTTAATTCCCTGAAAGGTAAGTTCACCACAGCCCCGGTTCTGGCATATGCAGATTTCTTCTTGCCTTTCATCTTGGAGGTGGATGCAAGTCATAGGGGGTTGAGAGCTGTTCTCTCCCAAGAGCAGGGAGGTAAGGTGAGGCCGATTGCTTACGCGAGTCGCAGGCTTAGGCCCACTGAGTGCAATACATCAGCGTATAGCTCAATGAGATTGGAGTTTCTGGCACTCAAGTGGGCCATGGCTGACAAGTTTTGGGAGTATTTACTGGGGCATAAGTGTACTGTGTTTATGGATAACAATCCTCTTAGTCCTTTGGCATCAGCTAAGTTGGGGGCTATTGAACAGTGTTGGGCTGCCCAGCTCTCCGCGTTTGATTTTGAGGTTCGTTATCGATCTGGGAAGAGTAATGGTAACGCAGATGCTCTTTTCCGGCAGCTCCCACTGAGTAGTGAAGAGGTAACTGGGCTGCTTCCAATTGCGGTGATTCCTGGGGCCGAAAGGCAAGAAGTAGAGGCTGAATTGGCCCTTTTGGCCACCCAAGCTGTTATGACTATTCTGCCCAGTCATTCACCTGCTGACATGAGATGCCTGCAGGAGTCTGACTTACTTATTGGGGAAGTACTGCCATTTTGGCAGCGTAGGGTGTTTCCCAGTCATCAAGAGCGTCGGTCATTGTCTAAGGATATGGTGACCTTACTTCGTCAGTGGGACTGTTTCGTGGAAAAGGAAGGGGTCCTGTATCGCGGCATTTTCCGTCCTGACGGGAGGGAGGAGCTCCTGCAGTTGATCTTGCCCTCCAGGTTGAAGTGTGAGGTTCTGACTGGGCTACACCAGGAGCATGGACACCAGGGCATTGAGCGTATAACTGAACTGGTCCGGCAGAGATGCTATTGGCCCAGTATGTTCAGAGATGTGGCTCACTGGTGTCAGGAATGTGAGCGGTGTCAGCCTGCAAAAGATGCCCGACCAGTGGCCTCTAGTTTCATGGGACATCTGTTGGCCTCAAGGCCTAATGAAATCTTGGCCATTGATTTTACTGTCCTTGAGCCCTCTAGTTCAGGGTTGGAGCATGTCTTGGTGATGACTGATGTCTTCTGCACGTCCATGATGCACCACTGGGGGAGGGCCAGTTGGTCTATCTCTGCGATTATGGCGTGAGAGGTCATGCTAAGATCAGGGACCTGTGGAGCCCAGCGGTGTATCAGGTAGTCAGGGCACCCAGGGAGGGGGGCTCCGTGTATACTACTGCACTGGTAGAAGATCTGTGTAAGAGGAGGCAGGTCCATAGGTCATTTTTAAAGCCCCGAATCCAGAAGGACACTCTTTCATTCCCCCTGTTGAAAATCCTCAGGTTGATCAGAGCTGGAGGAGGCTGATTTGTTGGTTTTAGTGCCAGAAACCTCTCTGGTCTTTCTGGAGCGAGTATGTGATGACCCCCAGAGTTTTGTGGTGCCTCCTGAGATCGCAACCGGTGTATTAGAAACTTTGGAACAGCTGGAAGTTGAGGTATCTGAATGATATGTACCTTTTTCCACAACAGTGGTTGGACCCCTGGTGGGGGAGGGAGCAGTACGGCGCTCACGGCAAGCTACGGCTGGCCAACACTCTAATGTCTATCATCTTCCACGGGCAGTGGGGGGGATTGGGACAGCAGATGTGTCCTCTTCTGAGCCAACATCCAGCTCTGTTTCTGTTGTCTTTAGGCCTTGGGACTAACTTAGGGGGGTGGAGATGTTTCGAGTTATCGTTGGGGCTACGATAGAAAAGTAGGGGTAGAATGTGGCAGGGAAGTGGTAACTCCATCTCCCCTTCCTGATGATTAATCAGTCAGGTAGCATTGTTTGATTTTTTTCCAATGGCTTATTAGCGTTAGGGACAGAATGTATATATAGATTGCGTTCTTCCACCAGGAACTGTCATTGAGTAACCGCCCCTTTTCCAGTGTTACACGTCATCGTCAGAGAGGTAAGGCTATCAGCAATGTGGATAATGAATGCTTGTGGTTGGTGTGTTGACTAATGTTAGCCTGCTTGTTTGTAGTGGGGATTGGAGAGCCTTTGTTTTCTGGCCATTGGCGGGTTTGATCGTTGCCCATCCACAGGTAGGAAGATCATTTTGATTCCGCATTAATGCGCTCACTTTCCCCTTCCTGGGGAAGGTTTACATATGACAAATGGTATGTTTGCTTTTCATCTACAGTGCGTATTTCTGACTTCTGTGTTGATCTGTGTTTGACACTTCCTCGCGCTCCTGGTATGTAGCCCTTCTCATACGATTGTTCTAGAATTAATATTTATTATAATCGTAAATATGTTTGTTCTAGACGACCTGAGTGCATTCTCTCTCTCTCTCAAAGAGGGTCCCGTTGCAGGGGTTGTGGTGAACTCACTGTCTTTAGGACGCTGCTGTTTTGCTTCACTCTTTTGTTTCATTTTTCTTTGTTTTGTTGACTTGGTTTAATTTAGAACACTTTTCGACAGCAAATGGAGCTGCCACTCGCCGTCTGAGGCCAGCGTTTCTCTGTACGTTTAATGGTTTCTGGCCTTTCAGATATTGTGGCCAGTGTGTGAACGAAATGCCAGCTTTGTGACCTGCTTTGGACGTGTGGGAAGTCACAGTATCCTGTTTGGCTCCTCTGAACTAAGTTGCAGTTGCAGCCCATGCAGTTTGAATTCATTTGTTTCTTAAGTGGTTTTGATCTTTTTCCTATTGTGTGTTGTGCCTCTTGAATAGGGTAATAAATGTTTTAGATTGTGTAATAAAGAAACCATTATTTTGTACACCTGTGTCTCCTGCCCTGTTAATGGAACTGGGACTTGTGTGGCCTTATTATTGGTCTTTACTTGAGAATTCCCAGGGTGGAAGTCCCTGGGTGGCGTAGTCATTAGTTTAACCTTGGAGTGTGAATTCCTTGTACCCTCCTTTGCCACACAACTATTACATTTCCTCAACTTTAGCTTTTGTGCTATTATGGCAAGTTATTTTGTCCACTTTTGCTCTGCTAATGAAAATAGTTCCACACAAAGCCAAAGCAGGGTCAGATGTTTTGTGTTGTCACTCTTATTATTATTTGGTAAATATTTAATTTTTGCCATATTGACTGACACAAATGATTTTGTCCATCCTGAATTCTGCGATGTGACTGAAACTTTTCCAGCTGTTGTTTCAGGGTTGGAAGTGTTTAATGCTGCTACTGAAGTCTGCAATGAATTTTAGCTTTTATTTATTTCTCTCTCTCAGCTTTTGCATTTCCTGGTTCAAGATTTTATCTTGTTTTTCTAAAATGACTGCTTTTCTTTTAAGTTATAGCTAACTCCCTTGTTCATCTCTTATGTCCTTCTCTCTGTGTAGTTGATGGGGAATAAATATCAATTCTGCATCTCTTATATCTGGCTAAATTGGGGTGGTGCCTCTCTAAACAGGATGTTATGCAACTGCTTCAGAATTTGACTGCTGAACGATGTTTTTTTTAAAATTATTATTATTATTATCAACAAACCTCATAACTGTGGCCTGTAAATGTGCTGTAGAACTATAATGTTCATTGGTATTCACACTGCTGCCAGCAAATGAAGGGTTTTTGTGTCAAATATTGCTAACAGATACGGTAACACTTTACAATAAGGTTCCATTCGTTAACATTAGTTAATGCATTAAGCATCATGAACCAACAATTAACAATATATTTGTTGCACAATTTATTAAACTTTGTTTATGTTATTTAATATAAATACAATTGTTCATTGTTAGTTCATGTTAGTTTATGGTGCATTAGCTAATGTTAAATTATATTAGTTGTAAAAATGTAAAATCAAATGTAAAAATGTATATGAACTAATATAAATAAATGTTTAATAAGTATTGTTTATTGTTAGATCATTTTAACTTATGTTGACAAATGGAAACTTGTAAAGTGTTTCCGCAGATTTTGAATCTGATGTTGCACAGGTGTCATGCCTTTTGTGTGTTTAACATTGTGGAACAAAGCTAAATTCTGCTATATGTGAAAGGTAAGGTCTGAAAGGTTGTTTGTACAATACAGTTAGGGTGTCTGTCTTTTGGAGCAAATTATTCCCTATAGAAAAGGCAATAATTATGATGATGGCATAATTGTTTCCAATACTGACTGTTGCAGAGCTGTTACTTAGTATGCTTTATTTACTTTCCTTCTGCTGTCTTTTCCGTAAGTGCTCTATGTAATCATATTATCTACAAACAGCATTATTTAGTCTGATATTTATCATAAAATTCTCAGTAGTCTCAATTGTCATATGTATTTTTGTAAGAAAGTGTTTTGTGTAAGAAAGGGATGATTGAAAATAGAGAAAATTATGAGTGAAAACGATCTTCAATGTTGAAAAGAATCACTGTTCAGTGCTGAGAATCACTGAACCACTGCTGCTCAGTTGAAACCTTGTGAGCAGATGTGTTTAAAATCTGCAACATCACCAAAAGTACCTTGAGCAACACTGTGAATTACGTTTATGAGTTATTTACAAGATATTTGTTGTATGAGTTATTTACAAGAAACGTAAGCTGTTAATATGCTCAAACGCTGTTTTAAACTGAAACAATAATAAATGATGATTCCAACTGTACATACTGTAGCATTTGCAGTACACTACAAACCTGCAAAAAAAAAAAAAAAAAAAATCTACAGCAAGTACTACACAAATTATATTTTTATTTATCTTTAATTTTTCTAAATCTTTGTAATTGCTATTCAATTAATAAAATAAAATTAAGATGAGTTTAATAGGATTATCGTCATTCTGTATTGAAAAAGCTGTCAAAATATACAGTACATTTCTTTCTTACATTGCAGCTCTTGCTCTTGCAGAGTGTCAGAGTCCTCCTATTTTATCAGGAAAATGCAGCTTGAACATTTAAAGCAGAATGAATGTGCCACAGGAGCAGGATGGAGCATTCTTTGTATAGGGTCTGCCTGCCAAATTTGTGACAAAGGTAAACCTGTTAAAAGAATATTGGCAAGTTCCCCAAACTTTTGAAAATTCCCCCTTTGTCACACTTTTTAAAACAGTATTCTGTTATGCCTTCAGATTGAGGAGTTAAGCTTTGAAATAGCAAATTGTTCTTTTGTAGTTTTTTTTTTTTGTTGTTGTTGTTGTTGTTTTTTAAGTACGCAGTCAAAGAAATTTGCAACTCTAACAACATTTGCTTGATCTTGTGTAGTTATATTTTGGTTTTAATTAATACTTTACAAACACACACAAAAAAAATTACAAATAAACATACTTTTACAAATGTTTAAAAACGTGTTGGTTATTGTAAATGAAAATGTTATTAAGGTATTAATTAAATATTATGTGATTGCGGAAGGATATTTTTTTATGGCATCACTCATCTGCACGGGCTACTACAAAATTATAATGGGCAACATATTTTTCACAGGCAACTTTGTAATGATCAGAGAAAAAGCTTGAAACAGTCCATCACTTTTGTGGCACGATCATATTAAAGTATTAACTGCAATTTGTATTATTGGGGAGATTAAAACAAACTCAATCAGAGGACCAGGAAAGCTACTCTGTCCTTTCCCTCTTTTTGATGTCAGAAAGTGTTAATATTCCAGTTTTTACTAAGGGGCGATTGGGGTGGATTCAAGGTCTAAATTCATGAATAAATTATTTGAATTGAAGGAATTGCTGGTTCAACTCTGCTGCCCTGCATATGTAATGGTATGTGAAGGTAGGACATAAATTTTTTTTAAATGATAGCCTTATATAAATTAAATATTTCATGTTTTTGTTTTATTTATATTTTTCAAAAGAACATGAATTGAACTCTTGATTAAATTGATTAACATTGAGTGTATAGATTCGTCTGTTCAAATTTACATGACAAAGTATTCTGTTATGGGTTTTTTGTGCATGATTAGGTATGTCTTGCCAAGGTGTTTCACGGAAATGCCATCCTTGACTTAACTCATAGTTACTGCTTACAGCAATTTTGCATCCTCACTTTAGAGTGTGCCTGTGTGTGTGTGTCTGCTGTCAACATCACCAGTGTCCTCTGCTGTTGAAAACCCTTGTGGCAGATCTCCACTTGGGTGTGCATTTGTTGCTAGGATACAAACAAACCCCGGTAGCCTTGATGTAAATACGTAGAACAGGATTTTGATTTAGCCAAAGATTTTGAATTATGTTACAGAAAGCTTGAGTCAGTATAATGCACTTAAAGGGATAGTTCACCCAAAAATTCCAAACCTGTATTACCGGACTGGCATCTTATTGACTGACAGCCAATTAAGTTAAAGTTAATGGTGACTGAGGCTGTCAGTCACTAACATTCTACTGTACCTTATATCTCCTTTTGTATTCCACAGAAGAAAGTAATAATTTTATTATTATTATTATTATTATTATTATTATTATTTATTTTTATTTTTTGTTGTTGTTGTATTCTAATAGACCTTCTTGAGTCTTGTGCCCACCTCACTGCACGATAGTGTTGGAATCTCATAATGCAGACCATTACATAAAATGTAGATGTGGGGAACAAGCTACATTTACAAGCTGGTGGTGACATTCAGGTAACATTCGGAGTGTTGTGAATGATTGCCTTCTTCCTGGGTCACCTCTAGTCTTCGGGCCTAGCAGAAAATAAAACATGAGACAATGCGTCTCAGGGAAGTAAACATAACTTCTCAAAATGCAGCATATTCTGCCCTATAAAAATTACTGAAGCACTGAATCATTCATGATACATATGATGTGTTTTCAAATGTACTAATTAACTAATACATTACTAATGAACAGAACTGCATTCTGAGATGCATAATGGTATGGTGCACTGTGCTCTTCAAAAGGCCATGTGGCAAAAGCTGGAAAAATTATATCAATCCTCAGACTAAAATAAAGATAATCATATTTGGAAGACATGAAAGATAAGCACATGGATTTAAAATGTTGTGGAAATCAAAAATGCTATGTTGTCAGATTAAACAATGAACCCATTATGCCAGACCGTTTGCATTATATTCCACTGTTTTTCCAGCTCATGTTAAATCATGAACAGGCAGTTGCTATGGCTACCGTTTCCAGTCAAGCATTTGGAGAGCAAGAATAAAAGAGAGATGATATAAAAATGAAAAAGGGGGAGGTGCAGTGTTGTGGAGGAGGGACTGTTCTTTGCAAGAATGTTTGTCAAATCAAAATCATTTGGAAATGTATCATTTGACCCCTCATTGAGGTTAATTGGTTTCAGTTGACTGGACAAGCTATGAAATAAACTGCTTTAAAGGAACCACACAAAGATCAGTAATGTTTACAATAAATATATTTTCAATTCTTGCTTCTGTAATCTCTTGTTGTCCTGCATTTATAATCAGTATTGTTTGTATGTTGCACAGCTATAAATTCTATTCTATTCTATTCTATTCTGCACTGAAAAACTAGGTAACCTGCAATTGTTATCTCAAGGATTTATTTCTACTTGGTCTAAGCAACTAAATTACTTTTGTTGGTGTAAACTTATTTGTCATGTAAATGTGGTCTTTTTTAATTAACATTTCTCAATTGAGTAAAACCAGTTATTTAGATTTTACCAAGTTTTTTTTAGGTTACCTCACAAACAAATTTTTTGTACAGTGTATTGTATTCTATTTTACTTTATTAGTCTGTAAAAAATGTTTTGTCAAACAACCTAATGTTCTTCATGCAGTGTGCTTCTAACGTGTCCTGTGTTTATAATCAATATTGGGTATTGCACATCAGTACAACAATTTCCACTAGACCTGGTCATGTGGCAATTTTATGAAAAATAAAAATAAAATGTTTTAAGCCAAAAATGTGATGCTATCTAAATTAACTGGTTTATTCAAGTCTATGTATTATGTAATATGACCAAATCAACCCCAATACATTACACTGTAAAAATGTTTTGTCAGGTAACCTGAAAAATGTGCTTTATGAGGTAACATCAAAATGAACTACTATTCAAGTAAAAAAATTAATAAAATAAATAAATTAAAAAAATAGCAACAAAAGTAATTGTATGGGTTAGACCTAGTAGAAATAGATAATTTAGGTAATAGCTGCAGGTTTCCACTTTTTTCCAGAGTAGGTTTCACTAATTAAGTTATTTTAACAGTAAAAACAGGTAATTGCTTCTTAAGATTACATCTGTGTATTTACTTTTGACATTCTATTCTATTCTATTCTGTTCTATATTCTGTTCTATTCTATTTTTGTTTTTCTTCTGTTTCATTGAATGTGCTTGGATAAACATTTGGATAATTAGTGAATCTGGCAGGAAGATGGATGAGATTATTATATTTTTCTGACAAAGGGGAAAAAATGCATTTGTGGCACTTGAAATAGATCTATGAGTTCTGGCCGCAGTTTCATCAATATAATGTTTGATTTGAGTGGTTATAAAGTGGGACAGTGTGGACAGAGGTCAAATGAATGGCAACAATTGCACTCTTTAGAAGTCAAAGTAAACTGCTTTCAGTTTTGCAAAAAAAAAAAAAAAGAAATTATATATATATATATATATATATATATATATATATATATATATATATATATATATATATATAATAAAATAAAATAAAATAAAATAAAATGAAAGATTGTGCTTTTATGGACACAATACAAAAATGGTCACATGGACACAATACAAAAATGGTCACACTGTCAAACATGTTTTGTAAAGTAACCTTAAAATGTGCTTCATGTGGTAACATCTAAATTATCTGGTTTTATTCAAGTCAGAAATATTATTTAATTAGACTAAAAAATCTTTACTACATTAGGCTACACAAACAAAAGTAATTATTAAGGGTTAGATGAATTAGAAACAGATCCTTAATGCACATTACTACTTTTTACAGTCCAGTTAAAAGGATAGAAAACATATTAATGCATTATGGTCAATTCAAAGAGAGTGACATTTACCGAAATGTTAAAATACTCCTCTTTTGAACATTTTGCATATGTGTCATGTGTGTTTTGAGTGGGTGGGTGAATGTGAGTATATTAGTTTCTGTTTGCTTACACCCAGATCTGGGCCTCTGTCTTTTGTGTTGTGGGAATAGCTTGTGTTTAAAAGGTACTTGTTGTTGCCTGGCACCTAAATCTGTAAGATAACGCTTTGCCATAGCTGGGCTCACTGTACCTGCAAAATTGCTATTATGATAAGCATAAATGCAACAAGAGGAGCCTCAGTCTCAAAGGGCATGCTTTGCACATGAAAAACACACCCTAGAAACACACACATCTGCCACACTTTTCACACTTTGTTTCTCACTGTTTTCACACCCTCTCTTTTTATGACTCTTTTGATTTCATTGAATCATAAAATAAATGTACATTTGTCAAGGGTCACATATTTCCTGCCACACTTCCTTCAGTGTGATAAAAATCAGCCACAACTCCATCTACATAATTACTGTGAGACAACAACCCTAAGGGCACTCACCTGAACAATACTGAAGTATTGGTGGTTAGAGTGGTGTGGTCAGCTAGATGAAGACTGGTATAGGCGTTTATGAAATATAAAGGTGGAGGTGGACAGATGCCAGAAGAATCGTCGCCAAAGCAGGGAAATTGCAGCTGCTGATATATCCTTGGGATATGATTGGCATGTCTATATGAACAAGCTCCTCCCAAACTTATGTTTAGAACTTCATTACATTCGCAAACATTTTGTCTTAGTGCATCAGTCTAAGAATTGCAGTAATTGCATACACTGTTATTGTGATTAAACTGGATTGCAGATGGTTAAGTGAACAAAATGCAGGTTTTTCTGCTGATAAACTGTTTAGTGAATTCACAAATTATTTTTATTTTATTTTTAATTTTCAATGGATCGTGTGACTTCATGTCTCTGCCTTCTGGGTTTATATATTTCTTTCAATAGCATATTCTCTCAGATGTGACCATCCGACTCAGCTATGCGATTCAGTTCACAGGCGCCCGCCCAGGTTCAGCGACATCCGCTTCACCTCGGTGAAGGGCGAGAATGCCACTACCTTGCGTGCGGAGATCGCTACCCTTCTACGGAAGGGTGCGATAGAGCCTGTCCCTCTGGCCAAGATGAAGAGGGGGTTTTACAGCCCCTACTTCATCGTTTTGAAGAAAGGCGGTGGGTTGCGACCAATCCTGGACCTGCGAGTACTTAACCGGGCTTTGCACAGACTCCCGTTCAAGATGCTGACACAAAAACGCATTCTAGCGAGCGTCCAGCATCAAGATTGGCTCGCAGCGGTAGACCTGAAGGATGCGTACTTCCATGTCTCGGTCTTACCTCAACCCAGACCCTTCCTGCGGTTTGCTTTCGAGGGCCGGGCGTACCAGTACAAGGTCCTCCCTCGGTATAGACACGCTGGCACACAGCTGGCCCCCAGGACTACGCAAATATGCATTTCCCCCAGTGAGCCTACTTGCACAGACCCTGTGCAAGGTCAGGGAGGATGAGGAGCAGGTCGTCCTAGTAGCACCCTACTGGCCCACCCAGACGTGGTTCTCGGACCTCACGCTCCTTGTGAATTCCCCTGAGGAAGGACCTTCTTTCTGGCACCTGCGACCAGACCTCTGGAATCTCCATGTCTGGCCCTTGGACGGGACACGGAAGATCTAAGTGGCCTACCACCCGTGGTGGTAGACACGATCACTCAGGCTAGGGCTCCCTCTACGAGGTGCCTGTATGCCTTTAAGTGGCGTCTGTTAGCTAAGTGGTGTTCTTTCCGACGCGAAGACCCCCAGAGATGTGCAGTCAGATCGGTGCTTTCCTTCCTGCAGGAGAGGCTGGAGGGGCAGCTGTCCCCCTCCACCTTGAAGGTGTATGTAGCCACCATTTCGGCACATCACGATGCAGTGGATGGTAAATATTTGGGGAAGCATGACTTGATCATGAGGTTCCTGAGAGGTGCTAGGGGGTTGAATCCCTCCAGACCACACCTCATCCCCTCATGGGACCTCTCTGTAGTCCTTCGGGGTCTACGGAGAGCTCCCTTTGAGCCCTTTGAGTCAGTTGAGCTTAAGGCACTCTCTTTGAAGACTGCCCTCCTGACTGCTCTCACTTCCATCAAAAGGGTAGGTGATCTGCAGGAATTCTCTGTCAGCGAATCGTGCCTGGAGTTTGGTCCGGGTTACTCTCACGTGATCCTGAGACCCCGACTGGGCTATGTGCCCAAGGTTCCCACGACCCCTTTTAGGGATCAGGTGGTGAACCTGCAAGTGCTGTCCCAGGAGGAGGCAGACCCAACCTTGGCATTGCTGTGTCCGGTGCATGCTTTACACATCTATTTGGATTGCACGCAGAGCTTTAGAAGCTCCGAGCAGCTCTTTGTCTGCTTTGGTGGACAGCTGAAAGGAAGCACTGTCTCCAAACAGAGGATCGCCAACTGGGTTGTTGACACCATCGTGATGGCATATCACGCTCAGGACGTGCCGCCCCCCGTGGGGTTATGAGCCCACTCTACTAGGAGTGTGGCAGCCTCCTGGGCCCTGACCAGTGGTGCCTCTTTGGCAGACATTTGCAGAGCAGCGGGCTGGGCAACACCCAACACCTGTGCGAAGTTCTACAATCACCGGGTTGAGCTGATCTCATCCCGTGTATTGTCAGGTACGAGCAGGTAAGTTCCGGGACAGCTGGCTGGGTGTACCGCTTGCACATAGCGCCTTTCCCCTCCCTTGAGGTTAAGACGTGCGCGTTTGACTCCCAGTTGTGTTCACAAGCTGTGATCCCTGGATGACTTTCCCCCCTTAGCCCTGTGGCAGACAAGTTTGCAGAGAAATTTGCTGCCGGCCCAGTACGTGTGCTGAATAGGCCCTCTACTGGGGTAGGTGCTCCACATGTGCTGGTTCCCCGTAGGTGACCCCATGTGATATCTTCCGCTAAATCGTTTCCCTGTCAGTAAACTGCATCTTCCTTGGGCAGAGGCCCCTCTGCCCCCAGTCACCATGTTTGTAGGACCTACCATGGGACTTCTCCACATGACATACTTACGACAAGACTCGGTAAGACCATGTGACGTATTTCCACTCAAATACCCCCCCCCCACCCACCCCCTTCTCTGGGCATGGTGTGGTCTCTGTGTTGTCTTCCCCTTAGGAGTGACGACCCCCCCCCCCGACGTAGACACTTATGGCCCCCAGTCGATTAACAAATTCCACTCTTTTTGGGGAGATAAAAAGAGGAAAATAGGCCATGGCTGGGCTAGCCTGTCCCTATTTGTTGGGCAGTCGACTTGTTCCTGAAGGACCGTTCGACGCTCATAAGAGCGTTGGGGGAGGTTACGTGACGGCCTGATGCGCTGGCTACGAGGCACACAGCAGTCTGCCCGTCTTGCACCGCCAGTCCACGTAACACAGTTCAGCAAGTTGTGGCATTTTGTACAGAGACCCCTAGTGTCACTACATCGACACAATGTCTCGTTCCCTCCATCTGGGAGCGGATGTTACGAAAGTAACCAGGACGTTTTCCAGTAAAACAATTTCTAAACGTCCACAAAATAAGATACATTTAAGCAAATTGACATAAGATATTACAGATATTACTAGTCTTATTTTCAGAGAATTTTAACTAAAGTTTTATGGTTTATGTTTAAAACAAAAAGAATTTTTTTGTTGTTGTTGTTATTGTTGTTTTAAGCATACACCTCACTACATTTGGTTAGATTTTACTGAAAACAAGATGTAGTGTTTTGTCATGTTTCTTCTCAAGTAAATGTATCTTGTTTCAGGAATGTTTAGATATTTTACTTTACAACTAGACAAAAATACTCAATAGGACCATTTTTTTTATTATTATTTATTTATTTTGCATTGTAAAGCCTTCTGTAAAGAAGAGGCTTATGTCTGAAAACTAGAGCGTCTACTATGCCTGACCAGGTGGTGCAGAGTGATTAGACTGGAGAGTAAACCCTACCCTCTCCCACCCAAACGGTCAGTAAGCACACAGTCTCTGAAGAAAAAGCTTAGCCTGCCTGCCTGATGCACCTACCACACAGTACATGGACCGAACATGGGACAGCTTTAACAATGATCCTGTTATTTCCTGGACTCAGAAAATGGAAGTGAGAGTAATGTGACACTAATGAGGAACAAAATATGGTTGTAATGATCCATGCCTTTATCTGCCATTGTGTACTTCCAGTGACATGGGAAATGACTGCTAATATGCCAAGATAATTGTGGCAAAAAGCTTACAATGTAAGCTACAGGCTCAATCAGAAATGTTTTCCACATTAGTGCCAGAACCTCCAAAAGGGAGAGCACAATCTCTCATGCTTCTATGATAAAAATATATATATATATAAATAAATAATGCTCTCTCTAATTGCTGCAGTTTCTCTCATTGTAAAAGTCTTTTGTAGATTAGTTGGCTGCTGTAGTGTTGCATAATAGTAGACTTACAGTGACCCACCCTGCTTATCACACTGTTGCTTGCACTCTTATCTTCTGTCTAACAGCCATGAACATGGAGTTTCCTAACCTGGTATACAGACTCTGTGCAAAACACACCATGCATCACATGATTACAAATATAAACAGTGCTGCTAATATAAACAACAAGATCTTTTACATTTTAAGACCTGATCTCTCAAAATAGTGACAAAAGTAGCTAAATTATAGCTGCCGCCATAAAAACATTCACCTTGTGACCATGATTATTGTCAAAATACCGATTTGAGCTGTCTTCAGCCTGCAAATTGCAACAGATAAAACTGTTTGTACAAAACATATATCATTTTTGCTTGTTTTGACCATATAAAGCAGCTCCTTCAAGCTGAATTCTGCTGTTTGAACAGGACTTCTTGTTTCTGAATGTCAACACAGTTGTATATTGATCAGTGCCTTGTGAACTACAAAATATAAATTACCCAACTGAGTTAGTGTGCTACTAGTGCTACTGCCCAAACGGTTGCCAGTGCTTCTATACAAAGAGCTTCCTCTCCCAATTTAATGTTATAGTTTCTGCAAAGTCACAAGGTTGTATGATGTTGTTGCATGTGAGAAGAAAGAAAGATACAAATCATACAGAATGCAGCCACATTTTCTGTTGGTCATTTTCCATTGGAGTTGTCAGATGGTGTTTCAAAGGCCAGGGCAAAATGAAACTGATCTGTCCCCTGAAATCCTGTCTTCAATGGTTTTATTGTTTGGATAAAGAGGCTTTCTTCTGGACCACTCATCCACAGTTCCCCATAACTGCTTAATGTGGTGTCGCCTAGTTCAGTGGAACTATTAGGATAATTAAAATGAGGATTTTCACTTATTTAGTAAGTCCTTCACTCCCTCTGTCTTTTTGTTGGTCTTTCTTTCTTTCTTTTTTTTTCTTTTTCTACAAAAACAACATACCTCTGATAGAGTAAATTGGTACAGTTCAGATAATTGCAGGTAAAAACCTGAATATTTGGTACTGTAGTCTGCATTAAAACTATAAAAAATATTTTCAGTGCCTTCACTGAGCCTGTAATTTAGCCCTTTTGTACATGAAAAAGAGTGCTGGAAACTGACCCGGAATATTATTGAGTTACAGCTGCTAGCCACTTCAAGTTACAGGTCTGTAAAAAAGTAAAAAAAAAAAAAAAAAAAACAAGTATGTGGTTTCTGTGCCATTCACCTCAACAGCGGTCACCAAATGGAACTGCAAAAATAATCATAGTTTTCAAATAAATTTCAGAAAACTCCCCCCGTTTTCCATTGGTTGTACAAACAGATAGTCCCATGCCAAACTATGAATTAAGCCAATGTTGAAGTGTCTGGCTGAACACGTTGCTAAAATAGAACCACAGTGTTACACTTTAAGATTAAATGAACAAACAAATGGCTTTCTAATTGTTGATTCTGCATATTAAACTGGGATACAAAAAAAAATCTTGAAGTGGAAAATTTGATCAAATACCAATTTTTCAGCTCTGTAGCCAATCTTAACTCCATTGTGAAATTAGTTACATTTAATTTCTTCTTTCTCTTATTCAATTAATACAGTTTACACTGTAGCTTATCCCCAGGTTTTGTGTGACTCTTATATGACCCTTTCTTTTGTAATATCATGCTGTGAGACTTTGATTGATTTATCGGAAAAAGCAACACAACAGAGCAGGTGTACTTGGGGAACTACCATGTACACTTGTGGTCTGCCTAGGCATGATTTCACCATGCAGAAACAATTTTGATAATTGTAAGGACTTTACTGTAATTCAGCTATATGTGTACAGCAACTGACCAATCAAACATTGTTTGCTTCGCTGTATGCAGTTTGCTTTTGTAGACAGTTGTGTACAATTTTACAGTATGTCATCTTGTGGAAGGGATACTGGGAATCTGTTGATGTTTGCTGATGTACACAGATTCTGATGCAATAATTTGTCTTTTATCAATTCATTTTACATGTTTAAAGAAGCATTACCTTAGCAGGTGGCTGCTGCACATATACGATCTGAAATCAAAAGCAAAATAGTTTTGTTTTTCTCTCTCTCTGCTGAGTATTTCATTACCTTTCTTGTTCTCCTTTGTCCTCCTCCATGCCATTTTATTTACTGCCCTTCACACCCCTGCTTCCATCTATTTTGCTCTCTCCGACTATTCTCCAACCTATTCTCCGACTATCCTCCAACATATTTTGCACTTCTACTCTAAATCATTGGACTATAAAATTGTGAATGGATAGTTATTTAATTTGATTGGACAAGCAGTGTTTCATGCGTTCTGATATTCAGTGTAACAGCACTTCAGAGCCGTTTCGGAGCATACGGGGGCCCTAAGCAAAATCCTGCTTGGAAGCCCCCCTTCTCCCCCCTACCTTTCATTTTTTTAACAGATTTACACAATTTACTTGGGTCATATTTTAAGGTCTGAAAAAAACAGAATTCCTGATTAACTGAAGAGTCACATTCCTGTTGTAGGTGCGCTTTATGATGTCGAAAAACCCTTTGAGTGTGCGCATGCCTGTCACACCTAGCTACAAGTCTCTTTTTGCAGTTACATTCTCCCTTCCCTCTCGGGCCACAAGGGGGCCCCCTATAACGGTATAATTGAGCCATAGCAGCTGCCCGAGTCTTACTCGCAGCTTTTAGTTTATATATAAAAATAAAAAACAAAAGCAAAAAATAAATAAATAGCGACATTGCTTTGCGGAACCCCTTGGAGGCTTGGAGGCCCTATGCAGCCATTTATACCCTATATTATATTATATACTTATAGCTAGAAATGGCCCTGCAGCACTTGTACACTTCATTGCATGTATCACTTCGCTTGTCTGTGTTTGTGGCATTCAAAAGGGCTGTCAATCTCTGCATTGCTTGGTGACATGCAGTGGTTTATCCTGCTTTGGCTTCATTTAGAAATATGCAGTTAGAGATTCTTAAACAGACAAAACAACTGGCTATAAACCTTATTTACAGTAGTGCCTTCTTTGATTTTTGACAGGAATGAAAATTAGGCTGTGAGGGATAGACTTACATCTCTTCAATCACATGCATTGAATAAAGCTACCAAGATCACATCTAATTTTCCACAACTCATGTTATCTGGAGTTTTATTGTCTACTGAAATTTCAAATGTTTCGTCAGTGAAGTGATCCAAAAACACTTTAAACAACTGTACAACTTATTGAAGAGACTGCAAGTCCATCCCTCACAGCCTCATTGCCACTCCTATTTAAAATCAAAGATGGTGCTGCTGTGATTGTATTTAAAATGTGAGTTACTTTATATTAACTTCTTGATAATAGAACTGCTGTATAAATGCAATATCACACAAGCAAGAGTGCTAATAATCAGTTCAATAACACTCTAACTCATCTGATATTAATTTAATTCAGCACTCAAGCTTTACTCTTTATACAAACAGCTCTTATTTTAAGGGGATTGCTGCAGGAGTCAGCCCTCTTAGCAAGCATAGTGGATTGTCCTTCGTACCGTTACAGATAGTGCCACCCAAGATTCATGACCTCCACGAGAAAGTGTCCCCAGCACAGAAGTCAGAGTGGGAGAAACAACAAGGATTTCATAAGTAAGGCTGGACACTGACAAAGAGATTTAGCTATTTGTTAATGAGAGGCTGATCAGCATCCAAATCTGTGCTCATCCATGGTGATGCGCCAAGTTCCAAGATAAAGAATTCTCTCAGAATCTATCACAGTATCTCTGGGTAATGATCTCATTATTTCTCCATGATGGCAGAGCACAGAGTTGACATGGACCACAGACTGATTGGCAAATATTGATTGTGAATGTTCTCCCATTGCAAAAGTCCTCTTTTAATGTTTTTTGCTTATGGGTTATTGCATTTGGGACACAGGCCTGATTCGAACCTGTGTCCATGACCTGTGAGAAAACAATTATGTGTTTCAACAAGAACATTTCCTCTTTTACAAGTTACATAGTTTTCAATAGTAATTTCACAATTAAACCTTTCAAAATATGATAGCAGAAAACACTCCAATTTGCAATGGTTATTCAGAATTACTTCAAACTACAAGAAATTGGTACAAGAAAGTGGTTAATTTTGTCTGGCTTTTGATTAAGATCACATGATTCAGCAGAATCATTTTATGTTTTATGTGTTCTGAAAAAATCTGAATGTTTGGTTGGCTGCAGTCAAATCTATGTTCAGTGTTTTCACTGACCCTTTTATTTTGCCCTTTTGTGCATGAAAAAGAGTGCTGGAAACTGATCCAGAATGTTATTGAGTTACAGCTGCCCATGTCAAGTTTCAGCTCTGTTAGTTCAGAAAAAAATAAGAAAATGGACATTTTGGTCATTTAGGAATGCAGAGTAATGAACATGTAAAACATCTTGTATGTGTTAAGTGACTGTCAATTATCATCTCTTAAAGGGATACAGGGATAATTCACCAATTATTTCATTGTTTACTCACCCTAATGCTGATCCAAACCCGTATGACTCACAAAAGGAGGGATTATAAAGGAGGTTCTTTTTACAGATTTCCATACAATGCTGTTGATGGTGACTAATTTTAAAGCTTAAAAAAGTATACAGATGTGTCATAAAAGTAGTCCATGCGAATTAAGCATCATAGTCCAAGTCCTCTGAAGGCATACCATAGGGTTTGGTGAGAAAAAAACAAGTAATTTTAGTTTATTTACAATCATAAATTTTTCAGCCTGGTCTCATGAACATTACGTGACTGTGGAAATATTTGGCTGCAGTTTCCCAGTGAAATGTCCAGCCAGGGGCGCCAAAAGCGAGTGAAATGGTGTTGTAATCAGATGATCAGACAGAAGTTTTAACCAGTAAAACGTACCTCCCTAACCTAAAACTTTAACCTAAACCTAACCAGTAGTGATCTGAAATGAAACGAGAGGTAGACACAATGGAGACATACCCATAACCAGTGCCTAAACCTAACCGATAGTGTCCAAAAACAGAATATCCAAAAACCACAACATTTCGTGTCACTTCTATGACACTATCATCTCACGTGTCAGCTTGTGTGCTTGACTTGTGTCAAATTGTGTACTTCAGAGTCCAAAGTCCAATACTCTATCAGGTAAGCTACTGCGGAAGTTAATCATGTTGGAATAAGTGTGTTAATGTAGGTGAGTCTGTAATACAAGTGTCAAAATGTATCGTTTTTCAAATGATGCATTATAGTAAAAGTGTTTCAATATCATAAGATTGCAGTGTGAGTAATAGTGCGAAAAATAAATGTTTATAACAAGGGTCGGCAACCTATGACACTCGTGGCAGCATTGGCACGTGGAGGGGTAATCACTGGCACACCAGCAACGGTGAGAGAGGAATAGACTATTTTATTTATATAAATTCTGGTTTAAATTCGACTATGTTTTTATTTTATTTTTTTAATTCCTCTGTTTGTGTTGCACTGAAGAAAAACAGCAATGAGCTTGGAACAACATGAAAGCAAGTAAATGCTGACATAATCTTTATTTTTAGGTCAACTATTCCTGTAACTAATTTATTTTCTATTTCTTTTGTGTGTCAATCTTAACATTAGGTTACAGTAAATGTATGTAAGGCACTGAGACATCTTTAAGTAAATGTTGTGCAGTGGATGGAAAACAACCTCAGAAAGTATAGTTTAAAATATATTTCTTTATTGCTGATAAAATTCCAATCACTTGACTGATTTGCAGACATTCTTATTCATTCCCAATATTTGTCATTTAGGCCTAAATTTTTATTTTAAAAATATATATCATTGTATCTACAGCAAGACATCATGGTCCAACATTCTTAGAAAAAAAAAAGTGAATCCCTTTAAATTACTCTTAATGCCCTAAATAATGAATCGCTTCAATAACATAATACTCTTGCTGTTAGTAAGTGCTTTCCTGGCAGGTATTTTATTAACTAAGCTTCAACACATCTGATCAGTCATTCATACAACTGACAAATTCGCATATTGCTATAAAACTAAACAGAACCATGAAGTCTAAAATGTCCCATCATGCTTTTTCCTAATAAAGAACATGGATCATATTCTCTGCACAATGTAAATCTGCAAAGCTAGAAGATTTACCTATAAAAGCACAAAGTATAGAAACCAGTAATTTGTCTAGTTTGTGATGATTAGAATTGGATTTTAAAAAATGACAGTGCCTGACCGATCAACAGCTGTTAAAATAGTCTCATTAACCTGTTTATGAGGAATTAAGAATACCTGGGCTTGTATCATTTGCAAATCACATTTTCAGCTGTCCTGTCTAACACAAAGCACCAAGTGTTTAAGCATTTTAGCTGGTACTTCTTATGTTTTCATTTTTTTTTTTCTTCAGAATTAAAGAACTAAAATGGGTATTTTTAATAAAATAAATAAAAACAAAGACAGTGAAGGTGTCTGTTATACTTCAAATATAAATCTAGAAAACCAACTTCCTTGTTTTCCATTTCACATTATCTTATCAATGCTGCATAGGTAACCAAGGACTTGGATCAAGAACAAATGCTATGATGTTTCAATAACAATTCCACTGGTAATGTTTTTGAAAAGCAGTCAGAAAAAGAAGCTCTATGTTGAAAGCACAGGCCTGTGGGAGGGTACTGGCATTGATACTGCTCTTTACTTGAAGGACGCACGCACTTTGCGTCCCTTGAGAGGTTGAGGGGGTCTGTAGTTGTCAACCATGCAGCAAGGTGTCTCTCCTTCAGTAGTGAACAACAGGCTTCGGAACTTAGCCATCTAAACAAAAACAGAGACAGAAAGAGGGAATTAACTGTTTTCCTTCAGCATGATCATACCATACGGGAAGTTAGCAAACTGTTCCCGAGAGTTCCAGTAACCTAGGATCGGCCACATTATGCTGACTAAATTGAGTAAAATCTATTGGTATTTTAATGGGTTATAAAAAGCTTTAGCCTGTAAAAGCCATAATTATAAATAACAGGATTAAGGCTAGACTCCAATAAAGACCTCATTCTTCCCAGTACTATATATATGGGCGTTAGCTTCTATCTTAAAGGCACAAGCCTACCTCGAATATGATACTGAAAGTCAGGCATGCAAAAAGCTTAAGATAATGTAATCTAGTAAGAGCAGAAACCTATAGAGCACTGACCCTCCCAGTTTCAAACTAGGAGTGATGTAAATCTTTGAGATGTAAAACCTCATCATATTGTGTAAAGCAGTACCTGAGCAGAGCTGACACTGATTGGTTCTTTCAGAACAATCCAGGTGACACTCTCCAGTAAAGGGGGCGTGGTCAGAGATCCATCATAAGTCCAGTAATCCAGAGAGGTAGGCAGCAAGACCTTAGGATCAAAGTTGGCAAATGTAGTCTGCCTGCCCTGGAGGGGAAAGATGATACAGTAAATTCATAAAATAGTTAAGGCATCAAAGTGTAAATGAGTAGAGCAAATATCCTAATTGGTATGGATAGGTGAGAATTGACAGTTAGCATATTAATACCTTAGATTTGATGTCATCAAGGGCATCCAGAACTTTCTGAAGTCTTGGATTGGCAGAACCAATCTAGTAAACAGAACCGCAAAAAATATCTTTTATTTCATATTATTTAATCTTTGCAGTTCATGAAATGTTTTTGGCTAAAATCCTGACCTTGAGAAAAACTCCAACCACTGCAAGGCCATCAGGTTTACTGGCAGCTTCACCAAAGTTTGGGTACTTGGTGTTCCAGTGAACAAGATGAAGCTTTATAAAAAAGGGGACACGTTATAAAACATTCAATACGTCCGATAAAATGTACCGAATTGGCTTAATATCTCTGCATATTTAAAAGAGGGGATTTACAGATTACATGAGGGAACATCACTGGAATATTCTGAGCAGTCTGAGCTATAATTAGTTTAAAGGAAAAGACGTTTAAGAATTAGAACACTCTGAAACACAACACAGAAGACTGTTGTCTTTGGTTGCTTCAGCTGTAACGTGGTATTTAGAGAGAGAGAGACTCATTACCTCACAGGGGAACTTTGTTCCAGCAATAGTGTGCTCTGAACCCCTGTCATCACTGGCTCCCCAGTGGAAATGGAACTGTTTCAGCCTGTATGTCCCAGTAATGGGGCCTCCAATCAGAGCTATACACACACACACACATGTTGGTTTGGCTATCCTTATGAGGACTCTCCATAGACATAATACTTTTTATACTGTAAAAACTATAGATTCTATCCCCTAAACCTAACCCTCACAAAAATAAAATTACATTTTCAAAACAACAATGTTTAGTATGTTTTTTTAAGTGATTTGAATTATGGGGACACTAGAAATGTCCTCATAAACCACATTTATAGCATAATACCCTTGTAGTTACCAGTTTGTAACCTAAAGAAATGTCCTCGTAAACCACCATTGAAACATTAAAAGTCTTCTGGCTTGTCACACAGACTGGTACCGTCCAAGTACAATGGAAGTCCTAAATATTAACGGTAATAAGTTTACATTTAAGAGTCAAGACATTGCTTAAACCAAGTACAATGTACACAAAAAAAAATTTTGCATAACCATTGTAAGAAAAACTATGCATACATTAATGTACTTCCTACTTGGTAGACTGCTGACACATTTCATGTTTGGCAATGTAAATGTGAGTGGACAACTTTAGAGATTATTTGGACAGTTCAGTATTCCCCCCAACTATCTCTATAGCCAGCTCTTTAATCTCTTTTCAGAATGCATTTTCTATGCAGTAAGTGTTTGTATAGATTTTTTTTTCTATTGTGTTTCTGTTGCAGTGTCTTTAAAATGCATCTTTTTACAAGCATATGTGTCTCTCTATGTGTGAGCCCCCTCTTGAAACAGTCATTTAAATTCAGCGCATGGTTCTCTCATTGACCAACCATGGCATACAGCATTGATATGTGGCTCTATTCTGTCTCCCATAATAGAATACATTAGCACTTGAGTACACAGAGGACTAAGTGCCTCATTGCCACTGCCAGAAGAAGGAAGCCACATCCATTGCTCACATTTAAGCAGCAATAAATAAAAATAAATAAAAAATCAGAGTGAGCTTCATATCAGCATTAGTCCCAAGTGAAACACGTTTGCTGACATACTCAATATATATAACACAAGGTAAATTGGATTAAAGTGAGTTGGATTTTAGTGAGAGTCCCTATGACAAGGGTAAATTCAAATGATATTTTAGAGATAATTAAACACTAACATTAGGACTGATTGCCAATATGAGTGACAAAAGAGCATAGAAATTAGTCATTCAAAATTAAAATCATGCAAATAGCAAAATAGGGCAAATACACATATGTTAACAAGGACTAGTTAATTTAGTGGAGCCAAAACATTGCACATGCAAGCCACATAAAACCTCTAGGTTATCAATACACATGTAAGTCTGACTATGTCAAGTTAACACATCTGCCTGCTCCCAACTTGCTCAGAGGATGAAAACACAATCATTACTAATGAGCTGCATCTTGGGTTTTTTTCTAATACTTTACAAAGTTTCATAGTTCTCAGAGAATATGTAAAACAAGCACAAGTACATCAATTGCAACTATGTATAACATGTGTAACACCTATAATTAAGATACTTAAAGTCCACTGATATGCTTACTTGAGCTGTCATCGTCATCAGCGAAATCCACTTGGAATGAATGGCCATTGTTGAGAATGCCCTTAGCAGTGGCGGGGTCATATTTCAGTTTAAGATGCTTCAAAGAAGGGTCGTGTTGTGCTTGGGTGGGTACAATATCAATGGGAGACTGCCTGGGTCCGTTTGCAATGGGAAAGCTTTCTCCCCACTTTTCCGGCCCTTTAATTACAGAATGATAGAAAGAAGAAAAACACTCATATAAAAATGTCCCGTACTTTCATGTACAAAGAAAATTATTTTACCTTCCTTAAATTCCAGAATTTAGGTCTGCACATTGATTGCTACTTTTTATCTAATTTTGCTTGTTATTGTATTTATATATATATATATATATATATATATATATATATATATATATATATATATATATATAAAATTTATTTTTTTTATTATAATTTCCTGCACATATCCTCACCAACCTATTGAGTCATAATCCAGCAAATTCACTTTCCTTTGCTACACCTGATATACAGCATAGAGTCTATTAATCTTTTGCATTGTTTTTCAGTACATATGAGACTGTAAAAGTCTTCTTGACAGCTAAGTGATGATTTAATAATGTAATCATTGTGTAAGCAATGATTACATCGTTGTAAAAAAAAAATAAAAAAATAAAAATAAAAAAAAGGTTTGTCAGGTAACCTAAAAGTGTGCTTGATGTTGTAACATCTAAATTAACTGGTTTTATTCAAGTAAAATAATAATAATAATAATAATTTTTATATTACTCAACACCAAGAAGTGTAATTTTAAAGGTCAAGTAACATTTCCTGCATGTTTAACTTTTTAGAGAGTAATTTACTGTAATACTAATTAATTACTAAAGACTGATTAACTAATTGAGTATCAGTAAAACTGGTCTTACCATCATGTGGTCCATAACCCCAAGAATGAGACATGATTATTTGTGCCTTTCTTTCTTTTCTTCTAGTAAGACCTGGATGCTGAGGAGCAGTAACTGCTAGTTATCCAAACTATGTCAGCCTTTATATAGATTTCCCCTGATGGTACTGTACCTATCTCTACCCAGTGGGCTTGGCCACATGATCTCGGCGTAGCCCGTGTAGTACAGGAGGAGTCAGTTAGAGGACACTTGAAACAAATCAAAAGATTGGACCTCCCGGCTGTTTAATTTGCTCCTTTCACCATTGCGCTGCTCCGACTGGTGATGCGGCTCAGAGATGCTCTTGCGCCAGGAGAACATATGGGAATGGATGCCAACATTCCAGAAAAGAGGTCCTTGACTGATCCTTTCTGTATGTCAGTCGTTCATGGTGCTTTTGCTATTGAATTGCAAACCTCTCTATTCATGGTTTTCCCTGACAATCTAGAAATACGTCCTGTATCCAAGCAGCAGTACATTTTCCCTTGCCCTTCTTCGTCCTTTTGCGATGCTGTATTGTCACGCAGGCTGTTGTTGGACGAACAAGTGGATCTTAACAGTCTAATCTGTCAACAAAGGTGCAGATTAAGAACGTTGTTTAGATGCTTATTTAAAAGAAAAATAAAGGCGGTTCAAACTAGCTTATTCGCCCACGTTATCTGGTACACGTGTATGGGGTTAGAATTGTTTCTAATTAACATACAAATGGAAAGAGAGTCACAAATAAAAAATACCCCTCATCAACAAGTACTGACCTGAAATTGCATAGACAAAAGCAGGAAATTAATTCATAAGACTCTTAGAAAAAATAATATACCCGCAACACAGTCATTTTGTACAATGCGCATGTGTTCTGGACTATTTTAACATCATTTGTTTAACACCCACTCGAGCGCAGTGGTCCCTTTAAATTAGCTCTGAGAGGGAAATTCGTTGAACGTGTATGGGGTTAGAATTGTTTCTAATTAACATACAAATGGAAAGAGATTCACAAATAAAAAAATGGTTACAGATAAATTGAATGAGATCCACAAATAAATGTAAGGAGCTTCGCAAAAATGAAACGAATTCACAACTAAAAATAATGCGATTTACACTTATATCTTATGAGTTTCACAAACATAACGTGAATTCACAAATAAATAAAACTAGATTTGCAAATAAAAAAATTATTTACAAATATATGTTTTAACTCACAAACATAACTCTGTCCAGCATTCATTTGTGGATCGCTGGCTGTGCATTTGTGACTTCTGAAACATTTCTTGTGCAAAAGCTGCAGGCAATCCACAAATAGGTGGACTCCACCCATCATCTACTCAAGCCAATCAGATAATGGCCACATTACTCAGACCAATCGCTGCATATTCTATCTTCAACCAGCCACGCTTCATTTTACTATCTGATCCAGAGTCACAGGAGCGTGGAATAAAGCACATACAGATAAGCTCCAAGGCCACAAACTCTAAGAAACGGATGCCATCAGAGGAATACTGTGACTTAAGGTTCGTATCATTTTCTCTCTGTTATAAACATGTGTAGTGTCTTGATAAATGTCGACAGCTGAAAATTGCCCATTTGTAGAGTGTTCTAGCTAACCTGGCTGACTGTATGTGTCTGCTATTTTAATTCTAGCCAAGTTTCTTGACTGAATCTCCTAGCTACTTAATGGAAATGTATGTATGTGTCATCAAAACCTTTACTCTTAAAGGGGTCAAGACAATTTTCCTTGATCTTTTGATATATAAGAGGTCATAGTACTTTAAAAACATACTGTAAGTTTCAGAACTCAAAACTTATTTGTTAGTCCCAAAAAAAAAGGCTTTATTGAAACCAATATTCCTAAATGACTCGTTTTCTACTTCCTCGTCTGTATTACGTAATAGAGATGAATACATCAGCACAAGTCTGCCTCTGCATAAACAGGTCAACGCCTACTTCTTCATCATTGCCTCTTTGGCCCGCCCACAGGTTCGCGGTTAGAGCGGTGATGAGAGGAGAGTCTGCATGGCAGGGATAAACACAGGGATTATTGGAGCAACAAGAGGTTTGAGATGCCTGCAAAGTTTACAAAATGTTGTGCAGTGCCAGGTTGTGGAAAAATAGACTCTTTGCATTTAATTCCTAATGATCCTAACATTAGGAAAGAGTGGTTGATGTTTATTTTTAAAGTCCCGGATTGCATCAGTAAGACAGTGTTTGTTTGTTCGTTTCATTTTACTGTGGATTCTTTTTCAAACAAGACACAGTTTGACGCAGGCTTTGCAGAGAGACTTAAATTAAATGTTGATGCTGTGCCAACTATATTGGACCCGACAGTAATGTCGCAACAAACAAGTGTGTGTATCCATGTTAATTGTATTGCTTCATATGTTACAGACTGTTAGATATGTACTGTTAGATGAGTACTTGAATGTTTTCACCAAAAATGTCCAAGCTAAATTTTAGAACTATTCATGAGAAACTATTTATGTTGTTTAGTTTTCTTTTGATTTGATCCTAGTGATTTCAGTCGAACATGTGTATTAGTTTTAATGCGTGCTTCGTGTATCTTGTCACATCCAGCTTTCAATAAAAATTGCCCATAGCATGTTCTCATTGTTTAACTTGAATATTGCTTTCAGAGTGCCACAGATGCACATATAGAGTATTGATAGCAATCTATTTAGACAATCACTTTCCTTTTTAATGAAAACATCACTCATTGTAATGAACAACTTATGCGTGTCAGTACACTGAATATATGATGAATGATGAATATATGAAGAACGACAGTGTGACAAACACCAGTATGTTTTATCCTATATATGTTTACATGCTGCAATGTAAGTATATCCTTTGACAGTTATAAATGTGCTAGCACCAAGTATTTAAACTTTCGCTGGCACTGTCATGCGTTACAAAGTATTTGTAAAACACGTAAATGTTTCACCGTTGGAAAATGCCCCAATTATGTGACAAGATAAACACTGTTATGTCTTTGTTTAAATGAGAATAAAAAAGAATAACACCTATTACACAAATAGACAATGAATAAATATAAATTAGAGTGATTACTTACCACGCTGTCACAGACTGCAGTATCCGTGATGTTTGTGGAGGGCGATCAGACTCTGGCTCAAACATGTATGGCTGAATTCCTCCGGATGCCATTTTTAACCATCCAAACTTTTCAAAACAATTCCACATGCGTAAAGGCGGGGGCGTTGACACTTATTTCATATACAAAGATGTTACCCAATCATAGCAGTGGGCATTTACATCGAGGTCTTAAAGGAGACATGACACGAAAATTTAGCTTTTTAATCAGAGGGACAAAAACAGGATAGAAAATGTATAATTATTTCTAAATTATGACTATTTTTGATGAAAACATCTTACTAACATTGTAAGTGGACCTCAGTGAACATTATAAAATAAAATAAAAATTCAGTGCATGACACCTTTAATGTTACTTGGCAGATCCAAACAGACACACTACTAGACACTACAAAAGATCAGAAGTACTGATAGTGCCTTTATAAACATGAATCATATTAGATGATCTTAGGATCACAAACCATAAATTAATACCCTATATTACACAGTGTACAAGATCTGCTATCTGCTAAAAAATTGTATTGAAATAATATTTCAAAGGATTTATATTTTTAGCACTTAGTGTTATGGCAGACCAGTCCAATGTTACTCACAAAAAATAATTATGTTAACCCTGTAAAACAATATGTGTTTCACTTATTTATTCAGGAAGTATATGGGCTGTGAGATACAGGAGTCCAATAATAATAACAATAATATTAAAAGAGTTGTGAGGATACTGGAGAACTGTTGCTCTCTGCTCCAGTCCACATCACAAAAAGATGGAAATAGTTGTGGGACTTTTGTGCTACTGGTGGTAAGACATCACAAAGCTCCATGGCCCAATCTCATTTGTGTAACATGTTCTTTTCTATACAGTAATGGACATGTTTTTAACGTGTAACTATTATTTTTTCCAATCTTTTGTGCAGAATGCTTTTACCCTGACTAGGAGTATCTGTCCCAGACAACTGATACAACACCATGACGTGGCAATAACGATTTTCATGTACAAGCAAAAAATCTAGCAAAATGCCACCACTCCAGTTGTAATATTCAATTCCAGTGTTTGTGTGTGTAAAATATACTCACATTTAATGTGTTTTGTAGTTACATGCATGACAACCTGTAATTTGTAACCAAAAAAGCATGCCTTTTCACCAACAAACTTGCTTTAAAGTGTAAAAAAAAAAAAGAAAAAAAAAAACTCTACCTACTAACCTCAAAATACCTTGATAGACATTTGAGAACTCAATAAAAGATTTGTCAACTAAATGACAAAAAATATTTTGTCAAATGAGATGAGTCATCATTTATTTATACATATTGATGTTGTTCCAAACCCAAATGACTGACTTTCTTCTGTGGGAGGAAAGGAGATGGTGCTGGTGTAGTGGACTAAAGCACTGAACTGGTAAGTGGAAGGTTGTTGGTTCAAACCCCACAACCACCACCATTGTGTCCTTGAGCAAGGCACTTAACTCCAGGTTACTCCAAGGGGATTGTCCCTGTAATCAGGGCACTGTAAGTTGCTTTGCATAAAAGTGTCAGCCAAATGCATAAATGTAAATCTTACATAACTGAAAAATAAAGAATCTCATATTACACATTTTAAAAGGTGTGCTGTATTGGAGCTGGAACCACTGAGTTTTGGAGCAGGTGAGTCAAGTGCTCAAAGTTGATGGGCAGTACACAGGGGAAACATCTGAAAAAGATGGCAATAACTAATGAGTCAATTATCACTGTCAGAACATCAGACTGTATTTTAGAAAGGGACCCCGTAATAGTACCTCCTAAAACATTCACACAAAAGTGCTCAAATGTAAAATTCTAATAAATATTACCTTACAACTGCTTTTATTAAACACATTAACATAATGTGAAACCAAATTATTGCCATAGCAGACCTTGTACACTGTGTAATATAGGGTATTAATCAGTGGTGATTTATCAGGGCCAACAAAGCCTTCTCTGCTGGCATAACATGCCTAATAAATATTTTTTTTTTCATCCTTTCATTCTCATTGACCTTTTCGCCTATGTATTTTCAATCGCTTTCCACTTCTTATTCATCTACAAACGAATAGCAAAAAACAAAAAGTTTATCCAATCAGAATTTATTCCTCGATGCTTACAAGCAAAGTGTGACAACTGTTTCACAAATCGCATGCCCAAAGCCATGCTCCTTAGCAGAAGCAGCGCGTGAGTCTGAGCTCCACCCCAACAGGCCTTCAGAATTTCCACAGAATCCCTCAACACTGCAGTGAATAGGCATCTAAAGTGAGATTGTCGGATTCATCAGCCAATCAGATTGATTTACTTGTTCTTGGTGGGTGTGGTCTTTAGGATATGTCCCAGTCCAGGCCTTCTAGCTGGCCTTCAGTGACGCAATCATGCATTAAGCGATGTATGTAATTTGAAAGCGAAGAGCCCGAGATCTTGCTGACGAATCGGCTTTCACTGCCACATCACCATTGAGAAAGAGATCGTCGAGATCTTATGGATTTAAAAACCTGAGATGTTCTACATGGTCATGTGATTGATTAATTAAACAGGAAAGGAGGACTGATTTTCACTTCTAGCAAATTGGTAAGTGCTTTTTGCATTGTTATAGCAACATAAGGAGTTTTCTAAGTGTAAATTAGGCTGCTTGAGCATTTAGTGTCAGATCAAGTTTTGAAAAGTAACCATGTACCCTGAGGAACCAAAATGTATTTCAAGTCAAATTTAAATCGCAAATATTATTAGAGAACTTTTTCTTGGTATTAGACCTCCTTGGTTCTGGCTTTCATGCATGGACGTGTTTTTAAAATGTCAATTGGCATTATTAGTTGACTGCCATATAATTTATGATACGCATAATGCATTATTCATTGTGATTCACTGTGTTTTCTTAGGGTGTGTTCACACTTGTAGTTCGGTTCTCTTGGTCCTCTTGGTCCGGACCAAAAAAGAAAATGATACATTTAGTCCTGGTTCACTTAGCGTTCACACTGGCATTTTTAACACCGAACCTAAAGATACGAAACAAAAGGCATCAGGAAAAATTCACAACCTGATTGGACAGCTTTTATGACGTAAATTTTGCGACGGAACTTGCCGAACACCCAAAACAATGCTGCTGCTGGGCGAAATGCACTCATTAGATTTTTATATGTATATATGGTGGTATTTTTACCAGCTGAGAACAAACAAAGAGCTAATAAAATGTGTAAAGGAGTCAAAACAGGAATTCCTCCGTAGCACACACAAATGAAGATATGCTGCAAGGACGGCTGACGGCGGTTCCAATGCTTGTACCGAACTATAATGGGCAACATAGCTCCTATGAAATGAAGAACCAGGTATGCTTGAGGTCAGTATTAGGCAAATTACTTCCTGTTTTTGGTCCATTTAGACATCTTTGGTCCATGTTGCATTCATATATCAATCGAACCACACCAGAGTTCGTTTGGAAGCGGACCGAGACCCATTATTCAGGCGGTCTCGGTCCGCTTGTTTGGTGCGCACCAAGGTTCGGATGGCAGCATTCACACTTGTTCAAATGAACCGCACTAACAGAACAATCGCACTAGAGTTTGTTTTAATCGAACCAAACCTGCCAAGTGTGAACACACCCTTAATGGCATGAATCGCACTGAAGTCCTAGACTTAAAATGTATGGGCTGGTATTAATTTATGGTTTTTGCTCCTAAGATTATCTAATATGATTCATGTTTTATAAAGGCACTATCTGTACTACTGATCTTTTGTAGTGTCTAGTAGTGTGTCTGTTTGATCTGCCATGTAACATTAAGAGTAAAGGATTTGACAACACATACGTACATACATTTCCATAAAGTAGCTAGGAGATTCAGTCAAGAAACTTGGTTAAAATTAAAATAGCAGACACATACAGTCAGCCAGGTTAGCTATAAAGCTAATGATCAGGACACTCTACAAATGGGCAATTTTCAGCTGTCGACATTTAACAAGACACTACACATGTTTATAACTGAGAGAAAATGATACAAACCTTAAGTCACAGTATTCCTCTGATGGCATCCGTTTCTTAGAGTTTGCGGCCTTGGATCTTATCTGTATGTACTTGATTCCATGCTCCTGTGACTCTGGTCCCACCCTGATAGTAAAACAAAGCGTGATTGGTTGAAGATAGAACATGCTACGATTAGTCTGAGTAATGTGGCCATTATCTGATTGGCTTGAGTAGATGATGGGTGGAGTCCACCTATTTGTGGATTGCCTGCAGCTCTTGCTCAAGAAATGTTTCAGAAGTCACAAATGCACAGCCAGCGATCCACAAATGAATGCTGGACAGAGTTGTGTTTGTGAGTTAAAACATATATTTGTAAATAATTTTTTATGTGCAAATCTCATTTTATTTATTTGTGAATTCACTTTATTTTTGTGAAACACCTAACATATAATTGTTAATCTCATTCTTTTTATTTGTGGATCTCATTCAATTTATTTGTAACCATTTGTTTTATTTGTGAATCTCTTTCCATTTGTATGTTAATTAGAAACAATTCTAACCCCATACACGTTCAACGAATTTCCCTCTCAGAGCTAATTTAAAGGGACCACTGCGCTCGAGTGGGTGTTAAACAAATGATGTTAAAATAGTCCAGAACACATGCGCATTGTACAAAATGACTGTGTTGCGGGTATATTGTTTTTTCTAAGAGTCTTATGAATTAATTTCATGCTTTTGTCTATACAATTTCAGGTCAGCACTTGTTGATGAGGGGGAAAATAAGGTTATGCTACTGTAGCCTATAGGCTACTGCATGTTCCAACTTATAATTTTTGTTCTTAACCATACTATGTCATAGAAGGACTGGATTCAGAGATAGCCTCTTTACAGGGATAGCCTCTCGCGTTTTGTAGCTGTTTGAATTTTTAAAATAACGATTATGTCGTTTTACCTTGTTGCATTAATCAGTTGCTGTCATCTGGTGGCTGAACTGGAAAACAGCAGGAGAAGGCGATCAGAAATAGTTTGTCTCAGTTTGTTTACTACATTTTTGACAGAACATAAGAACATAAATAAGTAAATATGTAAGAAGAGAAGAAGGATTTGTTTTATATAAGTGACTCATTGTTTAATATTTTGTTCTATGTTATTTTTAAACGATAATGTAAGGGGCCGAACACGTTTTTGAGTTCGTCTGCGCTGTTTTTCAGTTGATTTTCTAAGTAAATATGTGCTATAGACGTGACGTCTTCGACCGTTGCGGCCCTGTCCGGCCGTCTTTCGCAGGAGCGGCGCCTTTTTAAGACCCAGTGTCAAGAACTTAAATTTTTAAAAACGCATATCGAGACACTTTTTTTTTTTTTTTTTTTTTACTTGTTGCGCTGCGTGTTTATATTATTTATTTTTCAGCGCAATAACGTGTTTGTTCTGAACGTCCCTTTTAATTTGAATACAAATACAAATGTAGATCTCAAGTGTCATATGATTCAATTAGCGAAGGTGGATGGAGCATGATGCTCTAACGCTTGCATGGTACCTTATATGTAACTGCTTATTCAAACCACCAGGTGTCAGAGCAGAATCATATTTCACGAGCTACAACTCTACAGTTCCATTACAGGTAAATTCAACTGTTCAGTTGTTAATGTATGCACAAATACTTGAGAAAGAAAAACACATTCAGATACATCAGCTTATAAACAGTCTAAAGGCAGTGGTTATTTGACTGTCAAAAGTTGAGGTGATTCAATTTTAATTATATTAACTGTACATTTAGTCATTTAGCAGATGTTTTTGTCCAAAGACACTTACAAAAATGAGGACCATAGCAAACAACTTAAGGCCATCCTGTAGCTTAACTGGTAGAGCAAGGTGTTAGTGATGCCAAGTTCATGGGTTTGATTCCTAGGGTACACATGAACTGATTTTTATTTATTTTATTTTTTAAATACTTTGAATGCACTATAAGTCACTTTGGATAAAATCATCTGCCATATGCATAAATGTACATTTGTCATATAAAAGTAAACAACAGAGTATCACACTGCCAAGTTCTCAAAGTGGCTGGAGTGGAAGCTAGCGCAGAACAGACAGACAGACAAGGAATGCTGAATGATTCTTTTAAAAAACAAATATAATGAAAATGTAAATATGTGATACTATTTAAAGGGATAGTTCACCCAAAAAAGAAAATGCTCTCATCATTTACTCACTCTCATGATATCCCAGGTGTGTATGACTTTCTTTCTTCACCAGTACACATTTGAAAAAAAAATTTAAAAAAATTGGAAAAATATCTCAGCTCAGTACGTCCTTAAATGCAGTGAATGGTGATTTGACTTTTGAAGCTCCAAAAAACACAGATAGTCAGCATAAACGTCATTGATACGACTCCAGAGGTTAAATTAATGTAATTAATTAATGTAATTAATTGATTACTTTAATTAATTAATTGCATAAAATAATTAATGGTTGGTGCAAAAAAAGATCAATATTTAAGTACTTTTTAACTATAATCCAACACTTCCAGTAAGCTTCACGAGAGTGTGGAGATCATGCGGTCTCTCGTGTGACGTATTTGCGTTGCCATGTTACAGATGTAATCTCACGTTTGGCATCCAGTTGAGGCATCCAGGATAAGCACACAAATGCACTATTGTTTTTTTTTTGTTTGTTTGTTTGTTTGTTTGTTTTTTATACTTTTTATTTGTACTTTTTTAAATTTTTTATTAAAGACAATATACAAATCATACATCAAAGAGAAAGAAAAAAAAGAGAAGGAAGCAATATATATATATATATATATATATATATATATATATATATATATATATATAACCAAAATAAGGTTTTCTGGATGTATTTCTATTGTGCAATTAAATATTAAGGTAACCTGTCTAATCACTTCATTCCAATAAATTGTCAATTTAGAGCACCCATATAGAATATTATTGTAATGAGCCTTATTTTCTCCACAGTTTTGCCAACAATCCCTTTTACCAGACTATTGAATTTACTTTGAATAACAGGTGTTATAAAAAATCTAATTTGTATCTTCCAAGCATTTTCCCTCCAAACACTGGATAGAGTAGTTTGAAATGTATTATATGACATTTCTTCCCAGCCTTGCTGACTGATTTCTTTTATTTTTATTTTTATTTTATTTTATCATCCCACCTACATATCATTTTACTCTGAGTGTCCTGTATATCTCCTTCAAGTGCACTCTTTAAAGATAAAAAATAAATAAATAAATAAATATTGGATTAGTTTTATTGTATGTATTAATTATGTAAATAATTAATGGATGCATTTCCATTTTTATTTCTTTTACTTTAACTTCTCTTAATAAATAGCTTCTCACCTGTAATTAATAAAAAAATAATAATAATAATTTTGAAGCTCATACTTTTTTGATAGGTTTGTAAAATAATCCATTCCTTTATCAGTGTACGATTGATGATATCTTTTGAGACCTCTGTCTGCCAAAAACTTAAATGTATTATCTAATCTATTTGGCATGAAATCAGGATCTTTAGTAATTTCTTGTAAATGAACTATATCTTTCTTTAATTTTACTATACAAATGCACTATTGTCAGTAAAGAAACAGATAAATACAGATCTAAACCAAAACCAACAAAGCTTCTGTACAGCGTGCCTCATACTCACTTGTAAACAGCGCTGCTCTTCCATGTGTGACTTGCTTACGCGATTACGTCACACTCACATACCGCTGCTGACTGGAAGTGATGATTTAAAGTTAAAAAATTACTTACATATTGATCTTTTTCACACCAAAAGTGATCGTGTCACTTTAGAAGACATTAATTTAACAGCTGAACTGAATATGGATGATGTTTATGCTAACTATCTGTGATTTTTGGAGCTTCAAAAGTCGAATCACCATCCACTTGCATTTTAAGGACCTTCTGAGCTAAGATATTTTTCTAATTTTCTTCAAATGTGTTCTGGTGAAGAAAGAAAGTCATACACACCTGGGATATCATGAGGATGAGTAAATTATGAGAGAGTTTTCATCTTTGGTGAACTATCCCTTTAACATAGATTATTCTCTACATTATTAAACAAATGATGGTTGATTATTAATTCCTCTTTAACTGACCCTCATTGATGAATAATGGTAATTTTTATTTAAATGGAGTTATTAAACGAAAGTTCGGGAAGAGCTTGCTCATCTAATCTCCCAATTAATCTGCAGGCTGCTTTGTATATAAACCGCCGCTTACCTCACTCTAGTGAAAGTCTTTCTGGCATTTGGCCCCGCCCACCCGCGACAGATACATGCGATGTCCTATTACTCCGCTTGAAGCATTCATCCTCCTTATCAGATAAGCTATTTTATCACAATCATTATGTTCTTCAACGGAAGCTGCCACAGCAGCTCACTATTTTCATATATCGTGATAATGGCAGCTGCCACTTTAACTGTGGTTTTCTACCCTGCCTTTCTTATTTCTAATTATTACTCACCGAAGCAGATCCTATTGCACTGAGGCTGCCTCTGCAAGACCGGCCACTGCTTCGCCGTGTACCAATGCTACAGCTTCATATGGCCGTACACAGGTCCTTTCATCTTAACTGTCTACATTTTATTCCCACGTGCTTGATTGTTTTAATACCATTCTAGCGTACAAGTGGTTCCTCTTAACTTAATTGTTTTGCTTCAGCTGTCTCTCCTCTCACTCTCTCAACTCCTGAGAAAACTTCTCACGCACTGGAGCTTGAGGAGCCCAGTGTGAAAGCTGGTGGAGCTGAACACGCAGTGCCAGCTGAAGCCTGGGCTCTGATTTTCTGGGGGTAGGGCAGAGTATCTCCTCCTCACAAAACTATTGCAGTGCAGATGCATCATCCATGCAAGACGTATATCACAGTAAGTAGCGGTCATACTCCTAAGGAGTGAATGGCCACAAGTGAATCCTTCAATAATGATTGCAAGTCCATTTCTCCTGCATTTCCGTATGCAGTGCAGAGCTCTTTTATTTCTCAGGTCATATTATGCTGTTGTTCACATTGTTTCTAAAGCTGTATTTCCCAGCAAGACCATTTCTCATTAATTTCCATATGCATTGCAGTGCTGAAGCTCTCTTTATTCCTAGATAATGGTATGCTGTTGGTCACATTATTGTTTCTAAATGTCACTAATATTTATCTTTTCTCTAGACTTATGTCCCCGAAACGTCGACCGCATGCTTTCCCCTCAAATAAGCATTAGCAGTCTGCATGTTTTCCCCTCAAACAAGCATTAGTAGTCTGAGGTTTCCCTCTACTGGTGCAAGTGCAGCCCCACTCTCCAGTGGCCCTGGATCTAACTTTTCACAGATTATTTCTTATTTCACAGGGTTGTGAAATGTCTTCCTAGTATAAGATTCACCTAAATATGACCATTTTGTCTTTTCTACAGCAACGCTTGAAATTGCACCATCCTCAGGGGTTTCATCAATATAACTTCCAACAGGTCTCTGCGAAACGCCATTTAAATTCCTTCCACTGGATTGTACGCAGGTTTTCCTAGGTGTCTTTCCAAGACTTCACCTTTACCTCCCAAGGAGCCAAAAGATGGCAAACCTTTTAGTTGTTAGAAAGCACAACTGTGGCGCTCCTACTATTGGCTCAAAACATCCCTAAGCAGCACAAATGTGCTGTCCAGATGCCGCAACTGCAGTGTGTTTCAGGCCGTGCGACGAAACCTCCCACTACACCGCAAAACAGTGCAAATGTGCTGTCTAAGTGCCGCAACAGTGGCGTCTTTTGGGCCATGCAACAAACTCCGACGACCTCGCAAATCAGCACAAATGTGCTGTCCAGGTGCAATAACTGCGGATCCTTTCAGGCCATGCCACTAAGCCTCCCACAACACGCAACCATTGGCGTGTTTTCCTCTTATTAAAGTCTAGGGGTGTAGCTCATAAATATATACCCATCGCAAACCACAATTCGGCAAGGTTCTTTATTCAGCGCTACCCACCATTCGAATGCTGCGTGGGCTCTTCCATTCAGACGCAGTGTGAGCCTACGCAATTTGGCCACAGGTTCTTCCATTCGAATTGCAGTGTAGGCCCTCCCATTCGAACGCTATGCAGGCTTTCCCGTTCAAATTGCAGTGTGGGCTCACCCGTTCAAATGCAGTGTGAGCCTCAGCGCATTGGCCGCAGGCTCTCCCGTTCGAATCGCAGGGTGGGCTTTCCCATTTGAATGCAGTGTGAGATTTCATGTCATTCACTCCGTGGACTCTCCCATCCGAAACGCAGTATGAGCTCTCCCATTCGAGTGCAGTGGTGGGGCAGTAATCTTAAGAGCCTTTTAGCATTTCCTGTTAGCCTTCGCATTGGCATTTCTTTCGCTCGTGGTTAAAATGAGCCCAACTCATAATAAATAGCACTTGATATAACCTCCAAAATAACCTTTTTCTTTCCTTACAGGAATGTATAAATGTAGTAAAGCCATGTGTGCCCATATTGATACTGCCACAGCAGTGCCTCACTTGGTACTGCCACAGCAGTGCTTCACTTGATACTGTGCCGCAGCGCCCACTCACGCTCGATACTGCCGCAGCAGCACCCGCCCAAGCTCGATACTGCCGCAGCAGCACCCGCCTATGCCTGATACTGCCAGTACCCCTTTTTCATTTTGATACTGCCACAGTAGTGCCCTGTCATGACAAACGTAACAAAGTAATGTGTTCTTAACTAACCTTTTGCTTTCCTTAAAGCTGCATATAAATGTAATTGACATGGTTTCATAACTCACCTTTCGCTTCCCTTACAGATGTGTATAAATGTAATAAATTTACGTATTCCTAACTAACAATTTGCTTCCCCTACAGGCGTGTACAAAGGTAATTGTCATGTTTTTCCTAACTAACCTTTTGCTTCCCTTGCAGGTGTGTATAAACGTAATGGTTATGTTTTCTTAACCAATCTTTTGCTTCCCTTGTGTACATATAGTTATTTATATTTTCTCCACAGGTGCTTTCAATTTCTAAGTGCCATACGTTTACAGAAGTGCATCTACAGCAATGGACAAAGCAGCGCTCCCACAGGAGCTCCTTCACTATGCCCCCAAATACTCAATCCACTGCTGCAGCAGTACTTTAAACTCTGCTCCCGCAGGAGCACCCCCCTTTTTTACTATTCCATCTCATCTACTCCACTGCCACAGCAGTTCCTTAACTCTGCTCCCGCAGGAGGCCCACTTTACTCTACTGCCGCAGCAGTGTTTTGCCATGCTTTCACTGAAGCCATTTTTCTTTGCTTCACAGCAGTTGTAACGAGCATTACAACTGTGGTCACCATCTCCTCCTGTTCATTTCAAACACCATATTTCCCTGTCTCTAGGTAGACCATTGAGTGAGGCTACCTCCGCAAGCCAGCTGATCTGACAGTATACCTGTGGTACAACTCCCTATGGTTGTACACAGGTCCTACCGTAAACATTGTGCTTAATAAACTGTTCTACTACAGGATTATTTGTCACAGTCGCATACACGTCTAAGGATACAATAATCTATAAAGCATTCATGATTTATCCATGTGCTCGCTGTCCTTTATTCTAAGCATCATTTTAGGGGGTAAATTGAGTCGAGCCTCTTCCTCGAGCCCCTCCTTTGCAGACAGCAAGTCACATACATTTACCCTTTATCACTCCAAGGTTATATGGACAGGCGAACTCATGAAATACTACACTCATAAGTCAGAGGACAATACAGATCAAACCATTGCTGTTTTTTTTTTTTTTTTAAATACATTCTTTTTTTGGCATATGAGGTGGAGTTTTATTTTCCACATGAGAAAAGAGAAAGCTCATCAAGGCACCATATGAATGCCACAATATGAATCAGCAATGAAAGGAAGAATGGGAAGAAAATGAGCTCTTTCATGTCACAGATGTAAATTTGGCTCCCCATATCAAATGCATGCTGAGTCTAACTAAGAACAAGAATGGCAGCAGCAGAAGGAGCTTACGAAACCTCTCATTTGGACCTATTCACTTCCCTGATTGGATGCAAGTGACATGGGCTCTGTGAAAGTGCTAGATCATTTTGACCTTCTCTAGACAGGCTACACAGCTGGGTTCCACCCATTTCATAGACAGCATCACCTTCACTGATGGACTCCATTCAGTCATATCTGATACTTTAAGAGAGAACAATGTGACCTAATTGGATGGCTCCTTATAATTAATGTAATTTTGAATCCAAGTAGCCTACCACATGTCCTGCAGAATGTTTTTTTCTTTTTTTTTTCTTTAGCAACATAATGTAGTCTCTATTTCACTTTCTTTTTCAGTGCAAGCTTGATGCAAGTTATTTAAAATATTTGGATAGTACATTCTTTGGTTTCCTAAGACTTTGTGTCAACTTAAGAGCTCAATGTATTGTTTACGCTCAGACACTATAAAGTTATTCATTTAGATAAACTTTAGAGAGGGACTGACAAGTTTGACCCTGCAACTTTTTGGGTCTTGACAGCTTAATAGTTAAAGATATGGGCTGTTACCAGATCACAGGTTCAAACTCTGTAATGGGCAATTAATGAGTGTTATTTTGATCACCGTTGTTTCCTTGAGCAAGACACCTTCAGGGTTCAAAATGTCCTCCAGGGGGACAGTCCCAAGGATGTAAAGTAAGTATCTTTGTGTAAGGAAGCATCTTGCAAAAGGCCAGCTCAAGCCTATCATGTAAGTATTACTTATTGTCTTATTGTGGAGAATTGTGAGAGTGGTAACACATTTGAAAAACTGGCCAAAGATTATAATATCATATTTTTTGACCAAAAGTTTAAATAAACCCATAGGTTGTTAAATTGCATGGCTTTTCTGTCTGAATTCATGGGAGGCTTATTGGAAGATGGTAGTCATTTGCATTCAAATCCTTTGAGAATATGTGAATTTTGCTTTATATCAAACAAAATATTATTGAAAATGAATATGTGTTTTAAATATGATCGGCATGTAACATAAATAAGGAAAACAATTATTTGCTGATATAAGATAAAAGATAACAAAACTGAAAGCAAAAATCATTAGTTAGCTTTTATTGGAATTAAAATTGGGCGCTTTTACTACGTAATGCAACAATGGTTTGTGATGGAGAGTATCCGGTTGGCAAAACCAAAACCTGGTGTGGATTACAAAATGATTTAGCAGAATACCTTTAGTTTAGAATATCCTACATGATGATGGAGTAGGAGCCAACATGTCAGGGTTTTAACTGCTTTGTGCACAGATTCAAATATCATTCTCCATGCCAGTATAGACTACTTGGGATTTTAAGATCTTTCAACATTTTCATGCAATCAACACGCAGTTGGGCTTTAAACACAAAATTGTCTGGGTTAGAATAGCCCAATTGACAACCCAGTGCTGGGAAAATATTGGACAGCACACGTTGTGTTAAACTAACCCAGCAAAGTTAGGTTAAAAACTACCCAACACTGTAAAAATAACCCAACAAAATGACGCAGTAGACTCAATCCAGCATTCTGGGATAAACAATAATCAGCCAAATTTAGAATGTGGTTTCTAAAATACAATAACAGAAAAAGAAAAAAGAAAAAAAAAACAATATATATATATATATATATATATATATATATATATATATATATATATATATATATATATATATATATATATATAATGTATAATGGAAGGTGTAGAATAAGACTTCATGTAGTAGGCCTGCCAGTGCTTGCAAATACTCATAAATGTTACTTTAGCTATTATTGTCATCGTCATTTTACTTTTAAAAGGAACTCAAAACCTGACTCAACAGTAATGTCTCATTTATTCATTGTTTTTCTTCTTGCTATGCTATGATGAGTAAACGATGATCCGTGTTCAAAATCTAGCCAATGGAGTCCTTTGGACAAATTCCAGGACGCATTTTCATCATGCCCCGGCATCACTGAATTCCACACGTACCTCCGCTCCGCTGCAGTAACAGAGCGCGCTGTCAGGTGCGGAGCTGACCGACTGCACTATCACATCAAGCGACCTCTATCTGTACAGCGGTTTCTTTAGTCTTAACAAGCAACGTTTAAGGATTTACTTCACCACGCTGTGTTTATGAATTGTGACTGAAACAGAGCTTAAGGTAAGGATTAAATCATTCTGAAATTATTTAGTTGGTTTCTTCAAAAGAACAATGTATGATTGTTTTTGTGTTGCAAATTACATTAATTGCATAGATTGAATACGTTGTGCGTATTCCTCTCCTTTTATTCACCATGCCCCTGAAATGCTGCTTTCAGAGACGCTGTAATGTCTGTCCGGTTTGTTTAAACATCGACGGTTCAAATAGCTGTACACTTCATCTCTCAAGCATCTTATTCGGTATCGGATCGCATGTGCTGCGTTGGCGTGCTGGTGAAACGATACATGAGTGTAACAAAGACCGTTGACAGTGCAAGCGACATGTATCAACGTAACGGCATGGAGTAAGACTAAACTACTTCATTAAATATTGTAAAATAATTGAGTATAATCGAATCAGACCATTCAAGAATTCACAGAGATAACGTCTTTATCAAATCCCTTTGGCCTCTTACAGCTGTTGCAAAAGGAAATTTTGTTTGTGGAAGTCAAGTAGCCTTATCATGTGAAGACTGATTTACACTATTAAGTGCGATGAAACCATGGACGGATTTTAAAGACGGACAGATTAAATAGTGTATAATAGTGCCTGTCCTAAACTCAAGATGCCAAAAGTTGATATTGATTGTTTATTACATAAGAGTAAGACATTTTCTACTCATTGGTTCATTTGTTCTTCGTATATTTATTTATTTTCATTCATTCATTCATTTTAAATATTCTGCCGTTATATTTAGCTTAACAGACCTTTCGCTCAACTTCTGTTGTGGCATGATATGAGGTAACATAAAGGACAAAACAGCTTCTACCTTCACGAGTGTGCATCAGTTTGATGAGACATTTGGATTGAATTATGTTTTCTGGTGGATTCGTCTGCAAGAATGAACATGCTCTTGATTGGGTATGTGTATTGTTTTTTTAAGGAACAGTAAAAAGTATATGGTCTTATCAGTGACTTACTGTTTTTGAAGTAAATGTAATTTAGTTGTTTGATGTCATGCTTAGAGGAGGCTGAAAAGCCATATCTTGATGTATGCAGAAAGAGAGAGAGAGATACAGATAGAGAAGGAGAGAGACGAATTGCGGAGGTGGGTGCATATGAGATTTATTAGATCTGAGTCAGTCCACTGTGTCAAGTGCTCTGGAACAATGCAATTTTATTTTTCACCAGCTTTTCTGTGAAGCTTAAAATAGTATCTGTCTTTGCTTTTAATTAAAATGTACCAAGATATACACACATATTTAACATAAATACATTGAGTTTCTACATGCCTGGTTTTTGTCTTTTAAACTTTGCAATTAGCAAAATTAAAAGTGGCACAAAAAATCTGGGAGAATATACATATGGCACCAGTAATATGCTATACATGATTGTCCATTGATTTCTATGGTTATCTCTGTCACACACACACACTGAGCTGTAATACTGCCCATTCTGCATCAGTGGGCATGGTTTGATGATGACTTTGTTTGGTAATATGAAGGAATTAATCTAATAAGGAAGTGTCCCGTAAAGCTCAATTAAGGAATTAATCACTTTAAAATAATATGCTGAAAAGGCACCTTGAATCTCTGACCATGACTTCAATTTTATTAGCCACTTAGTGGTGCCACTGAAATGCACTCCACACAGTTTAGTCAGACACAGTGGCACAGAATGATTGGCAAGTTAGAGGAGAACCAGGCCAGCGTGTGAGGAGATGATCATTCTAACAGAATTGGACTCTTGATTTGATCTGCTCATTTTACACGACTCAGCTGAGCTGACATAGTTTTGTGGCCAGTTATTTAATATGGGTTAGAAACCCCAATTTTCAGTTTTCACTACTTGATACTGTATGCACTGCTATTCTAAATGCCCTGTGATCTCTAATTGTTATAAATTGTTAATGTTATAATCTTGTAATGCTAAAACCAATTCACTTAGGCTATTAGATACAGATATATCACAGAGCGGCTCTTACTTTATGAAAGTCTGTTTGTGTGAGCAAGAAATAGTTTTTTTTATTTATCCCTTGTTAATATAGTAAGAGGTTTATTTTTTTTTTTTTTTTTTTGATAGGTTCATCTAATTTTACCTGCCAGCTTGAGTGGATTTATGATTAATGTCAAATTCTAGCCATATTTAAGCTTCTCAAAATCACTGCCCCTTATGATACGACAAAGGACAATTTGAGTCCTTTGTAGGCACTTCTCTTCCATTTAAGGCATCAAAAAAAAAAAAAAAAAAAAAAAAAATTTGCTAATAACACTCTGATGTTGTGGAGGAAGAGTGTAAGTATAGGGTTTAGAATTAGCTGCAAGACTGTGGGAGTTTGCATCTTAATGAGAATAGTTGTGTGATTTTTCCGATGTGTGCGACCCTCTGCTCTCTGAAACAGGTGGTATTTATGCTGTGGAGGAGGCAGGATGATTCACTGAAAATGTTGTGCCATGTATAGCACTGCTGTCACGTCACTAAGGATGTGAATCACCAAAACTCAATGTTCCATGTGTCGCAACTATATAGGAATGTAAAAATGTACTCGCATATATCACCTTTTGTACCTACAGTATTGTAGCGTTCAATGGGTGCCATGGGTGCCACCCACTCACAGTCAACAGAATTGTTTAAGCAGATTTGGAATATATTGTGATAATATTTAATTGAATGGAATATAGAGCAGTGTCAACATTCTTCAAAAATTATTGTCTTGCGTTACATGGAAGAAAGAATGTCCTACAGGTTTGGAAATACATGAGATCAAGTAAATGGTTACTTTGTGATTATTTGGAGGAAAAAAAAAAGATAATAGATAAAAGGTAAATGAATATGTCATGAACAATATTAGGCCATTGTCTATTAAGTCCATTTTCACTTGCAGCTATTTGATATAGGCTCTGTCCAATTTTCAGAGCTTGCACCTAACTTTCCTCATTTGCACCAACATGCTGAAAAGGAAAGCTCTGCCACTGTTCTCTAACACTGAAATTACTTGAAAGTTATGAAAAGCTGTTGAATAGTTTTGAGAGCATTTATTTGTATTAATTGGAAAAATATTTTGTTTATATATTTCAAGAGGCTGCACTCTATGTACATCAGTACAACCACCGTTTCAGAACAACACTTTGCTAAAAGTTTTGCTGTTGTTGACGATATAAAGAGCACTTAGCCCAAATAACAGCAAGGATTCCCATTTGAGCTTCACCAACTGCTCTGCAAGTTCTCTCAGTCTAGTAGATCAACCCCCATCTCATTTTCTCAGCACGGTATTGTTTTAACACATACACACATACACCTGCCACAGGCCTGTCCCTGAGTTCTCTACCTTCTTTGAGCCTCCCAATTCACTAGTAGGTCACATGTAGGTCAGTAGTCCCATTGCCGGAGACAAAACAATGTGCTTGCGGCACTCAATGTCCTGGACTATATTTAAGACTTTTGAAGCATTAGATGGAGGAAGAGAAATAAATGGAAAGGTGCTAACATGTTTTACTCTGTTTGATAGCATAGCAGCTGTCTTTCACACTCCCCTCAGGCTGAAAATGTACTTGTCCCAGAGAGATGCCTTAAAAAGGGGTAATAAAAAGAAAGCCCCATGTCGTTTTTCATAGAACATCAGTCTCTCATTCAAGTGTGAAGTATGCAACTAGCTTATCTAGATATTTCATATTTATTTATTTAAAAAAACATTTTTTTTAATTAGGAGTGTAACGGTTCTCCGTACGGTTGGCCACCCACGATTCGGGAAGCATTGGCACCATGGTTCACCAAGTTTATTGACGCATCTGGAGCACAAGGTTTTGTGAAGAAAAGAAAGCATCAAATAGACAGGCACAGTTACAACCTCCGCTAATGCACCTAAATGGATCTGTAAATAGATACGCTCTGCCTGTGTTTCACGTGGGTCAACTTGATGACATCACTGTTCAGCAAGGTTGTGTGTAGTTGAAAATGGCAAATGGAGAAAACGAGCCACTGATAGAGAACCCCCCTGCGTTATTCAGGTACATCGACATATGATAATTTATGCCGAAATCACCTGGGAAAGAGCCGCAGATGAGCTGAAACTGCACACACTCCCTTTCATTTTTAAGCAAGCACTCCGTGCTGATTCGGACAGGCATAAAACAATAACTAAAGCGATTGGGGTGTGCATTGCCAACAATATGTTTCCCTACTCCGCTATGTGTGATTTCTGTGTACGATTAAAACACTCGAGCCGCATCACAACATCTTTCGTAACCATTTTAATAGCAAAGTTTCTTCTATAGTGATGTACAGCTTCCGAATATTGAATATATGTGCAGTAGAGTTTGAAATGCATTTTATGTCGATACATGTAGCGTAACCATGTTGATTTTGTTGTTACTATGTTTTTACAACAAATACCATAGTTAAACTATGGTTACTGTAGAACAATGATTTTTGTTCAGGGCAAATTTGTTGAAGTGTTGGTTACCAAATAGAGTAACTTTGGATTTGGCAGTAATATATATTTTTTTCTGTACACTGCAAATACAGAACCGTACCGAAACCATGACCCTAAAACCGTGATAGAAACAGAACCGTGAGAAATTTTAACCATTACACCCCTTATATAACTAAGCAAAAAAAGAAACGTCCCTTTTTCAGGACACTGTATTTTAAACATAATTTTGTAAAAATCCAAATAACTTTACAGATCTTTATTGTAAAGGGTTTAAACAATGTTTTCCATGCTTGTTCAATGAACCATAAACAATTAATGGACATGCACCTGTGGAACAGTCATTAAGACACTAACAGCTTACAGACGGTAGGCAATTAAGGTCACAGTTATAAAAACTTAGGACACTAAAGAGACCTTTCTATTGAAACACCAAAAGAGAGATGCCCAGGCTCCCTGTTCATCTGCGTGAATGTGCCTTTGGCATGCTGCATGGAGGCATGAGGACTGCAGATGTGGCCAGGGATATAAATAACAATGTCCATATTGTGAGACGCCTAAGACAGCGCAACAGAGAGACAGGAAGGACAGCTGATCGTCCTCGCAGTGGCGGACCACGTGTAACAACACCTGCACAGGATTGGTACATCCAAATATCACACCTGCAGGACAGGTACAGGATGAAAACAACAACTTCCCGAGTTACACCAGGAATGCACAATCCCTCCATTAGTGCTCAGACTGTCCGCAATAGGCTGAGAGAGGCTGGACTGAGGGCTTGTAGGCCTGTTGTAATGCAGGTCCTTACCAGATATCACCTACAACAAAGTCGCCTATGGGCACAAACCCACCTTCGCTGGACCAGACAGGACTGGCAAAAAGTGCTCTTCACTGACAAGTCGTGGTTTTGTCTCACCAGGGGTGATGGTCGGACTCGCATTTATCGTCGAAGGAATGAGTGTTACACCGAGGCCTGTACTCTGGAGCGGGATCGATTTGGAGGTGGAGGGTCCGTCGTGGTCTGGGGCGGTGTGTCACAGCATCATCGGACTGAGCTTGTTGTCATTGCAGGCAGTCTCAACGCTGTGCGTTACAGGGAAGACATCCTCCTCCCTCATGTGGTACCCTTCCTGCAGGCTCATCCTGACATGTCCCTCCAGCATGACAATGCCACCAGCCATACTGCTCGTTCTGTGCGTGATTTCCTGCAAGACAGGTATGTCAGTGTTCTGCCATGGCCAGCAAAGAGCCCGGATCTCAATCACATTGAGCACGTCTGGGACCTGTTAGATCGGAGAGTGAGGGCTAGGGCCATTCCCCCCAGAAATGTCTGGGAACTTGCAAGTGCCTTGGTGGAAGAGTGGGGTAACATCTCACAGCAAGAACTGGCAAATCTGGTGCAGTCCATGAGGAGGAGATGCACTGTACTTAATGCAGCTGGTGGCCACACCAGATACCGACTGTTACTTTTGGACCCCCCCCCCCCTTGTTCAGGGACACTAAGTTGTTGAATCTTTATGTTCATACAAATATTTACACATGTTAAGTTTGCTGAAAATAAAAACAGTTGAAAGTGAGAGGATATTTCTTTTTTTTGCTGAGTTTATATAGTTTTAATATTTTTAGCGCTGGTACTTTAATTTGTGTGCTAACAGCATGCTCTGCTCTAGCTGTTATACAGTTTGCATGTTAAAACCATGAGTCTTTAAATTCATCTTCTTTAAAGCACCACAACTTCAGCCATACACATTCAGACATTTTGAGCTGTTGCATTACGTCTCATGCTGCTTTTTGAGTGTTCCGCCATGAACAATGTTTAATACAGCATGTCAAGTCCTTTTTAAAAACACGAGACCCCTGCATTCTGTTCAACTCCATTGCGCTCCATCTAGCTGAATGCAAAACGGGTCTTTTATAAACATCCCCTAGAAATTTGTCTGATCGTGGTCAGTTGAACTTGAAACCCGCCTAACAAAAAAAGACTTCTTAAAGGGATAGTTTAACATCTAACATCTCCTTTTATGTTTCACAGAAGAAAGTCATACAGGTTTGGAATGATGTGAGGTTAAGGCCAATTAGTCAACTAGACTTTCTGGCGACCCACTGACTAGTCGATTTTCAAAAAATTTGGTTTTGCACAGTTGGAGAGAGCTGTGTGTATATGATATGACTGGTTTGTCCAAATAATTTTTTTTTTTTGGATTTAGATGGTTCCCCTACTATGATAGGACTGGTTCATGCAATTATCTATCACAGCCTGCTGTTCATTCTGCCACAACTGAGCGGTCATTAGTGTGACTGGTACCCTGCCTATTCCAGGACCCCTTTGTCACTGCATACTAAACTGGCAGTTGGCTTGCCAACATCATGGCAGGGAATGACTCAAGGGCAAGGACAGGTTGGCATAAACTGTTTAAGCTTATTACTGTGGTGCTTCAAAACATTGGCAAAAAAAAAAAAAAAAAAAAAAAAAAAAATCTTAGAGAACTGTCTACACTGGACTGGATTGAACTCCCCCCTTTTAATGGATATGTTACTTTGCAGATCAAGATGCACTGCTTGAAATTAGCATCACCCTCTGCAGAGTTCTTCCTGTCAGCAATACACATCAAATTACATGGCTCATCTGGAAACATTGTGCTTTTAATGTAGGAGAATTTTTATTTTTTTTAACACAACTCCAGGAAGTAAGGGAAATTATGTGTAGTCCTCCAGGAAACAACGTTCTATTTTTTGAGGATAAAATAATCACCCATCTTGCCAGAGTTTGTAAGATTATGCTTCACATCTTTTAAAGACATTCAGTTTTGTTTGAGCCACTTAGTTAAAAAGTTAACTTGAAATGTGTGTGTGTATATATATATATATATATATATATATATATATATATATATATATACTGTGTGTAATATATATATATATATATATATATATATATATATATATATATATATATATATATATATATATCACACACACACACACACACAGTACTGTGCAAAAGTCTTAGGCACATAAGATGCTTCACAAAAAGATTTGTCTTAAGATGGTTATTTATATTTTCAGCTTTAGTGTGTCAATAGGAAATATAAATTTCAGACTCCCAAACATTTCTTTTGCAAATAAAATAGAATAGAATAGAAGAACAGAGAGCCCTGCAACAGATGGCATGGTCCCCACAGAGCCCCCCACTGAATATTGAGTCAGTCTGGGATTACAAGAAGAGACCGAAGCAATTGAGACTGAAATAGATAGAAGAACTGTGGCAAATTTTCCAAGAAGCTTGGAACATCCTATCTGCCAACAACCAAGAACCAAAAACTGTATCCAGGTGTACCTAGGAAAATTGGTGCTGTTTTGAAGGTAAAGGTGGTCACAGCAAATATTGATTTAGCTTTTTTTTTTATGTTTACTGGACTTTGTATGACGTTAATTGATAAATTACAACTATTTATGGCATTAATTTTGAAGACATCCTTACTATGCAACATTTTTCCCAAGTGCCTAAAACTTTTGCACAGTACTGTGTGTGTGTGTGTGTGTGTGTGTGTGTTTGTTTATATATATATATATATATATATATATATAAGTTTTTAAAGAACATGTCATATGAAGTGATTTACAAAAAACAAAAAATAAAGATATAAAACAATGATTACTAAAACAAAACAAAGTAAAAGTAAAAGAAATGAAAGCACCCACAAAAAAAAAAAGAAAAAAAAAAAGAAAAGTATTCATCTGTGTCAGTCCAATCAAATAATGGGTTAAGGAGAAGTTTAAAATAGTTAAAAACATTAAAAATGCCATTCTGAATATTCACAAACAGACATACTTGCTGCAATGTCACAGCTATAGGGGCATTTGGGTCATACATGCAGCATTTTCTTACATGTTGGAAAGTGGTCGAAATATTGCAGTTGACCATAAACTGACTTCTGTTTTCCTTCAGCCTTCCATAAAGAAAACATTATTGTACAACTCCACATTCAAGAAACCAGCTTTTTACTGTAGATTCACTTCGTTGTCAAAAGTGTGTTGCTGTTCAGATAAGATAATAATGACATATTAAATGTACAGTAATTCTTTCAATTGTGGCTTGCACAATTGAACTCAGTACTCTGAATATGTTACTTTTTATGTGATATATTGGAATATAATTTGGAATACAAATATACATTTAAGAGCAGGTAGTATTCAGCCCACAATACTTTCTTTTAGTATTCTGCCCAACTCTGAATACATGTAAAAACAAACACTATGGTTGGTTGCTTTACATGTTAGTCAGATGGTCTCTTCCAGTGTAAATGGGTGTTTCTTAGCCAAAACAAGCTGCATTGTGGACCTTTTGTCTGAGGCTTAAATAGTGTGTGTAAATGAAAATTAATGTAAATCTATTCAGATAAAACACGCAAGCCTTATCCTCTCCTTTTTAATTTAAACTTTTCATTAGTTTTAAACTATCTTTTCATATAAATTTGGACACGACAACCATGTAAGCATGTATTGTTACTGTTTTTAATGTTCATATCTTTGAGAAGCACATTCTAAGTTATTTTCTACAGGTGCACCCTAAGGCATAATGTTTCAAGAGACTATGGATTATAAAACATTTACACCTGCACTCACAGCTTTTAAAATATACTTGAATCGCTAGATGCTGGCTTCCCTGGTTGCACTGGGGTAGAGCGATCAAAGCTAAACGTGTGTTATAACCATAGATCTCATTTTTGAGGGGTGCAGCGGTGTGTTGCTTGGAAACAGCCTATTATATAGTGTTTCACTGACACGTTTCCTGAATAGAATATATGTATTCATTGACAATCATTTCTTTGGCTTTTTAATTATGTCTTTACTGGCACAGACTAATTATTTTGGTCTCAATTGGTAATAAAGGTTCTAGCACAGAGCTAGACTAGCTGCTTTAATAAGCTTTCCTAAGAAGGACTATGGCACAAAAAATGGAAATAGTCGACATGCTATTGAAATAAATTAACTTCTTAAAGTTTCTATGATAATACTTATAAGTATAAAAAGACATTAATCATTTACTGTATTTGGTAACTCATGAAGAAAGGTATGTACATTAAAGTATGAAGTACAAAACTGGAACCTTAGATATTAAATTGAATTTCTTTATATATACGCGCAATGTGTGTGCTATCAAATCAAATCACTTTTATTGTCACACAACCATATACACAAGTGCAATAGTGTGTGAAATTATTGGGTGCAGTTCCGAGCAACATAGTAGTCGTGACAGTGATGAGACATAAACGTCAATTTACAATAAACATCAGATTTACAACACAATTTAAAATCTAATATACACATAATTACACACAACACAATATACAAATAATAACATACAATGTACAGTATACAATACACACAATATAGAATACACATTATACAATAAAAAAGTATATATAGAATGTACAGTAGGTTGTATTGTACTGTATTGACATTCAGGCTGTCGGTTGATAGTAAGTTGCCAGTGTGTTGTTAAGAGAGAATATAATAATAATATAATTTATGACAGTCCGGTGTTAGATATAAGAGTAAGAGTAATAAAGTGCAGTGCTGATGTATTTTGATCGTAGGAGATCAAGAGTTCAAAGTCTGATTGCTTGGGGAAGAAGCTGTCATGAAGTCGGCTGGTGCGGGTCCTGATGCTGCGATCTCACTGCTACCATCAGGCAGGCGGTAACAGCCCATGGCTCGGGTGGGTGGAGTCTCTGATGATCCTCCGAGCTTTTTTCACACACCGCCTGGTATATATGTCCTGGAGGGAGGGAAGCTCACCTCTGATGATGTGTCTGGCAGTTCGCACCACCCTTTGCAGTGCTTTGCGGTTGTGGGCGGTGCTATTGCCGTACCAGGCGGAGATGCAGCCAGTCAGGATGCTCTCTACAGTGCAGGTGTAGAACCGTGTGAGGATGTGGCGGTTCATTCCAAACTTCCTCAGCCATCTCAGGAAGAAGAGGTGCTGATGAGCCACCTTCACAATGGCCTCAGTGTGGACGGACCATGTTAGTTCTTCAGTGATGTGGACACCCAGGAACTTGAAGCTGCTGACTCTCTCCACTGGTGCTCCATTGATGGTGATGGGTCTGTGTTCTCTATCTCTTCTCCTGAAGTCCACCACAAGCTCCTTTGTCTTACTGACGTTGAGGGAGAGGTTGTGCTCCTGACGCCAGTGTGTCAGAGTGTGCACCTCCTCTCTGTAGGCTGTTTCATCATTGTCAGTGATCAGACCTACCACCGTCGTATCATCAGCAAACTTAATGATGGCATTGGAGATTGTGTGTTGCCACACAGTCATGTTTGTACAGGGAATACAGGATTGGGCTGAGAACACAGCCCTGTGGGGCTCCAGTGTTGAGGGTAAGTGATGAGATGTTGCTGCCTATTCTAACCACCTGGCATCTGCTTGACAGGAAGTCCAGGATCCAGCTGCACAGCGAGCTGTTTAAGCCCAGAGCCCAGAGTTTCTCATCAAGCTTGGAGGGCACTATGGTGTTGAATGCTGAGCTGTAGTCTATAAACAACATTCTCACATAAGTGTTCTTTTTTTCCAGGTGGGAGAGAGCAGTGTGTATTGTGACATTTTACATTTATTCATTTGGCAGACGCTTTTATCCAAAGCGACTTACAAGAGAGGAAATCATAAGTGAATCATCTTAGGAGACAGTGGTATGAAAAGTGCTGTATTACAAAGTATCACTAGCATCATAATAGTATTCAAAACAGAATAAAGTGCAAAGTTTTTTTTTTTTAATGACTGGTTAAGTGCTCATGGAAAAGATGTGTTTTTAGTCGTTTTTTGAAGACAGAGAGTGAGTCAGCTTCACGGATGGAGTTGGGAAGGTCGTTCCACCAACTTGGTATGATGAAGCTGAAAGTCCGGGAAAGTGTTTTGGTGCCTCTTTGTGTTGGTACAACAAGGCGACGTTCCTTAGCCGACCGCAGACTTCTAGTGGGCGCGTAGCTCTGCATAAATGATTTTAGGTATGCTGGAGCAGACCCAGTAACTGTTCTGTATGCCAGCATCAGAGCCTTGAATCTGATATGTGCATCAACCGGTAGCCAGTGGAGAGAGACAAGGAGTGGTGTAACGTGCTCTCTTTGGTTCATTAAAGACCAGACGTGCTGCTGCATTCTGGATCATTTGGAGGGGTCTATTTGCACATGCAGGGAGGCTTGCAATGAGAGCGTTACAGTAGTCCAGTCTAGTTATGACAAGTGACTGGACAAGCAGTTGTGTGGCATGTTCAGATGTATCTTCCTGATATTGTAAAGTGTAAATCTACATGATCTTGCGGTCTTTGAGATGTGGTCTGTGAAATTTAGACTGTTGTCTATGGTTACCCCTAGATTTCTGACCGATTTGGAAGGCGTTACTGTAGTTGCACCCAGCTGCGCGGTGATGTTGTGTTCAACATCAGGGTTGGCTGGAAAGACGAGGAGTTCAGTCTTGGCTGGGTTGAGTTGCAGGTGGTGCTCCTTCATCCAGGCCGAGATGTCCGCCAGGCAGGCAGATATTCGAGCAGTCACTGTGGTGTCGTTGGGCTGGAAAGACAAGTAGAGTTGCATTGTAGATGCAATGGCATCATCAGTGGAGCGGTTGTTGCGGTAAGCAAACTGCAAAGGGTCTAGTGAGGGAGACAGCACAGAGCAGATGTAATCTCTGATTAGTCTCTCAAAGCATTTGCTGATGATGGGGTTCAGAGCAACAGGACGCCAGTAATTTAAGCAAGTTATTTTGGATTGCTTTGGAACAGGCACAATGGTGGATGTTTTAAAGCATGTGGGGACTACAGACAAAGAGAGGGAAAGGTTGAAAATGTCCGTAAAAACACCAGCCAGTTGGTTCGCGCATGCTCTGATGACGTGGCCCGGAATGCCGTCTGGACCCGCGGCTTTGCGGATATTCACCCGTCGGAAGGATCGGGTTACATCCGCTACAGAGACGGAGAGTGAACTAACCTCTGTAGCTTTGGCCGCGAGAGCTCTCTCCGTGAGGGCGGTGTTATTTCCCTCAAAATGAGCATAAAAAGTATTTAGCTCATCCGGGAGAGAGGCAGCGGTGTTCATGGCGGAGATTTTATTCCCTTTAAAGTCCGTGATGATGTTAATTCCCTGCCACATGCTTCTAGATTTGGTGGTGTTGAACTGTCCTTCAATCTTGTTCCTGTACTGACGTTTTGCTGATCTGATTTCGGAGGGCATAACTGGCTTGTTTATGCTCCTCCGCGTTCCCGGAATTAAAAGCGGAGGTCCGCGCATCAAGAACATAACTATTAATCCAAGGTTTCTGGTTCGGATAGATCCGTATTGTTCTGGTTGGAACGACGTCCTCTACGCACTTTCTGATGAAACACGTTATGCTATCAGTGTAAAGCTCGATGTCATCATCAGAGGCGAACCGGAACATCTCCCAGTCCATGTGATCAAAACAGTCTTAGCGTTGAGTCTGATTGGTCCGACCAGCACTGGATCGTTCTGAGGGTGGGTGCTTCCTGTTTCAGTTTCTGCCTGTAAGCGGGCAGAAGCAGAATGGAAGAGTGGTCCGATTTGCCAAATGGTGGGCGGGGGAGGGATTTATAGCCGTCCCGGAACGGAACGGTCCAAAACCCGGTCCCCTCGTGTGTTAAAACTAATGTGTTGGTGGTATTTTGGTGCGACTGATATGAAACTGGCTTTATTAAAGTCCCCGGTCACAATGAACGCGGCCTCAAGGTGCGCGGTTTCCTGCTTGCTTATAATCCCGTACAGTTCCTTGAGTGCCCGGTCTGTGTTGGCTTGTGGCGGGGTGTACACAGCAGTGATAATGACCGCTGTGAATTCCCTCGGTAGCCAGAATGGTCGACACAGAAGCATGAGAAATTCCAGATCAGGAGAGCAGAAAGACTTGATAGGATGTACGTTCCTCTGATCACACCAGGATTTGTTGATCATAAAACATACACTACCACCTCTGCTTTTACCTGAGAGGTCTTTCGCTCTGTCCGCTCAGTGCATGGAGAACCCCGTGGGTTCAATGGCTGAATCTGGAATCTCAGCAGACATCCAAGTTTCTGTTAGGCAGATAATGCAGCAGTCCCTCATCTCTCGTTGGAAAGAGATCCGTGCTTTCAGCTCGCAGAGCTTGTTATCCAGAGACTGAACATTTGCCAGTAGAATACTGGGTAGCGGGGGTCCATTTGCGCGACGTCTTACTCTGATGAGAACGCCGGCTCTATTTCCCCTTTTCCTCCTGCGTTTCTTCGGCGGGGCAGCCCAGACAAAGGGCTCCGCTGGTGTGTTTGTAAACAGCGAGTCGGCATTGAGGAATTTGAAGTCCGGTTTATGCTGTGTAATTGCTGAACCAATGTCCAAAAGTGTTTGTCTGTCGTAGACAATAAGGCAGACAACATCCAATACAAAAAACATAAGAATTGTAAACAAAACTCTCTTCACGGTAAGTTGCTAACTAATTTGTGAAATGCATACTGGAAACTTAATAAACAATGACCCCATCATTTTCCCTTTTCAATATAACTAATATAACTTTAACCCTGTCCCTGACAACCATGTCACTCATGTCTGTTTTCTGTTTAACCAGCTATATTTGTCAGTGCAGTAAGTAATGTAGCAGATTGAAATGCAGATTGAAATGGAGCTCGCAACGCAGCAGCCATACTCGGTGCCAGATAAGCAGGGCAGTGTTCGAATTGAGTCAGAGCTCTTGGGGGGGGGTCCCCTTACTAGGGATGCACCGATCCGATACCTGGATTGGTATCAGCTCCGATACGGACATTTTTAAACGGATCGGGTATCGGTCCGACAAGCCCGATCCAAATCCAATACTGTGTGTTAGTCATGTTCGTTACTGTCAAGCTCAAAAAATGACTTAAAGAACCATAAAAACACCATTAAATTAGTTCATATGACTCATGCATTTTATTCAAAGCCACTTGAAGACATGTGATAGTGATTCACAGAGCTAAAGGCTGTGTTTTATAAAAATTTATAAAATGCATGTGCAGCTCCAGCTTTACACACGCATGCCTATTTTCAGCCTTAACGCGGTGCGCAACATTTGAGCGCTACTCACGAACAACATCTCAGATGTAGATGCTCAATAGTTCGGTTCACTTATATACATTTAGAATGGCACTGGAGGTGCATTTTTACCAGAATTTGAATAAGAAGTGAATAAAACTACTGTGAACTTTCCTACAGACAGACACATACAGGACTTCCTGGAGAGTTCAGAATGTCAAAAAAAAGCATGAGGGTTTAAAAGTTAAAGGTGTTACGGAGAGACTCACGGAGGCAGAGATATGAACTCAGTAGCAGGGTTTATTGAACAGATGATTGAAACTGTAATTGTAAATCCAGTTGAGCAGAGTGGCAAACAGCAGGTGAGTAATATCCAGACAGGGTACAGACATGATGAACAGATAACTCACAACAGTCTTATGATACTTGCTGGCAATAATGAATACATATGTATCTTTGACATAGCAGAAAGGTGTGGAGTCTCAGAGATACTATCGATGAGAACAGCCAAAGAGTGTGTGTGAAAGCGGGTATATATGCAGTCCTTGATTAGCCACTAATGATATGCAGGTGCGTGTAATCAGAACTCAGGTGAGAGTGAGCGTTGAAGGCAGTGAGGAAGAAAGAGAGAGAAACCGGTGGATCCGTGACAAAAGGTGCACGATTGAGATGTATTACTATTATAATATATTATTATTATTATTATTATTATCATTTGTTTACAAATTATAATCATATTTAAGTTGAATGGGTTCCAAAAAATAACTGTGTGAATGAAAAGTGAGCTGATATCTTATAACTAAATTGAACAAAAAAAGAGATCTGAATCCTTTAAAGTCCAGATACAAAAAAAAATAAATAAAAAAAAAGGCTTCTTTTTCTACTGATGACTTATACTGGAATTACTGTTAATTTTGCTGCTACATTATCCAGTATACTAGTTAACAATAAAGTTTTTCTTAGTAAGCTATACATTTATATTGAAATATTGTGTAGTTAGAGGTTTGTTTCTTTACATATTAAAGAGTATACCCAATTAGTTCCACACAGTAATGTAAAGATATTTTAAACTGATTATGCAAAAAACAACACTGGTTTCAGATCGTGATCGGTATCGGCCGATACTGAGATTTCTGATATCGGAATTGGATCGGAAGAGAAAAAGTGGTATTGGTGCATCTCTACCCCTTACACCAACAAATGTTCATCATGTCATGTTCTTTCTCAGTTCTCTGCTGTAACTTGCTATGTTGTCTCAACTCCATGGGGCAAGATGACAGTGTTGCTGTGAGAGAGAAAAGAATTCGGGGCTGCAGAAAAAAGTAACCGCAAAAGCACAAGACTGTCTGATTACATTTGAACTGATTATGTCCGACACAGAATAATTCAATATATTGACTTATGAGTCATTTAGATATTTTAATGAGTTGTAAGACAAGAGTAAGATGTTAAGCTCAATAATAGACTATAATTTTTAGAATTTAAATATCTTCATATCTAAATTTGAATTTGGATTAAGCTTGACCACAATATAATGAATTTTTCTTTATCATGGTTAAGATTAAAGTCAAGGTAAAAATAGCGGGTCACTACCAGAGATTTGATTTTGTGAAGCAGTCAGATCCAAGGCTTATTGAGGCCGTGATGAGGCTATGAAAACACAGTGGCAATGGCAGTGGCAATAATGCTATTCACTATAAGACTGGAGACATCTGAAGCTGTGCCTAAACGTTTAGGATTACTGTCAGCCTGAGAGAGACTGGAGGACTCTTAATTTCCAAAACTGGTCTGCTGCAAGATGGAGCAGGCAGGTGGCCTTAGGGAAGGGAGAAGATAAATTATATATTATTCCAAAATATCCTGCTGAGATTATTCCATGTTTCTTCCTTCCTTTTTTCCTACACTCTGTCAGTCTTTGCTGCTTTTCACCAACATGAAAATTGTGGTAATTTTAGTGCAGTGGGCACAAAGAGAAACGTGTAGAATGTGTTCTTACCAAGTATTTAGCTGGTTAGCATGGCCCTGTTAGTCACTGCTGTAACTAGTCAAGTCATTTTTATTTGTGTAGTGCTTTTCACAACACACATCATTTCAAAGCAGCTTTACAAGAAATCATGCATTAACAAAAAATGAAACTGTAATATCTATAAAGTCTTAGAGTGATCATTGTGTGGTTTGATTAAATATTGTAAATTTTGTATAGAAATTAAATAAATAATAACTGTATTTAGAACCCCTGTGAGCAAGCTGAAGGCGACTGTGGCAAGGAACACAAAACTCCATAAGATGTTGGTTAATGGAGAAAAATAACCTTGGGAGAAACCAGGGTCACTGTGGGGGCCAGTTCCCCTCTGGCTAAACAACATGAATTTAATGCCAATATTAGTTATTTATGTGCAGAGCAAGTCATTGTTTTAAATTAGTAAATTAAGCGTTAAGGTCCATTGTTAAAAAAAAAATAAAAAAATAACTTGGTTCATTTATTTATTTTTTTTACTTTAAGATTAATGACTAATATCTTTGAAGTCCATCCTGGATTAACTGCAGAAGTTCACATTGATGCATTTTCCTTTGTTAGTTGGCTGATGAAGTCTTTTGTTGGCAATTAAATGATAGTCTATGTGTATTCCATTTCAAGAGTATATTCCATCAATAGACAAAGGTGTTGCAGGCAGAGATTAATGAGGTGCATCACAGTTCAACCTGCAGGTCATTTTAGTGAGGTTCGGTGGGGTCCATCCTAAATCCAAGGTTCAGGCAGTGGCACATGAAGTATCCATGTCTTACTGTTGGAGTTGGCATCAGTTCATCCTTTGAAGTCTAAAAACTGAAGTGTTGTCTGGCTGGCACCGGCTGTTGTTTGTCATCATCTTTCAGTGACACATAGCAGTGGAGTCCGACACCAAGCAGGAATGGAGCTGGATCTGGCTGGCTCTGGTAACCTTGGGATATGAATTATATTTTAGCTGCTTTTTTTTTTAGGTTTTTGGTCCAATCATTAGTATCTCTGTTTTGTCGGAACTAGGGCTGCACAATTAATTGAAAAACTAATGGCAATTATGATTACGATTGTCACAATTATGTAATGTGAAAACTGACGATTATTCAATTTAAGTCTACTCCTTTTGCATTAATGGTTTCTATTTAAAACGTGTTTTTACTAGTGCCCGACCGATATATCGGTCGGCCGATATTATCGACCAATATTAGCCTTTCACCGATATATTGGTATCTGCGTATATTTTACTGATATGCGCCAATATGAAAACTTTTTTCGGAACATATAATGCAGAAAACAATGCTTTAGAATTGGTGTCATAGCGTAGTTTGTCCAGCAGAGCGCGCTCTGACTCCATTGTTTACAGAGCTGACTCTGAGCTGACGGTGGCTCTGCAGACATGGCGGAGTTCAGTGGTGTCTCTCTTCACGGTAAGTTGCTAACTAATTTGTGAAATACATACTGGAAACTTAATAAACAATGACCCCATCATTTTCCCTTTTCAATATAACTAATATAACTTTAACCCTGTCCCTGACAACCATGTCACTCATGTCTGTTTTCTGTTTAACCAGCTATATTTGTCAGTGCAGTAAGTAATGTAGCAGATTGAAATGTAAACATAAAAGCATTTTTTTTGCAGCTCAGCAGACAACGGTGCGGTGGTTGATTGTGTCTGAATGTTGATTTCACGCTATATTATTACCTAGTTGGTAAGACACAATGCTGGAAAGTAAAATAAACAACATCCACCTTTTACTCTCCGTGACAACGAGCTTATAGCTAACTAGCTAATCACGTAGCTACTTTCATTGTTGTCAGCTGAGTGGAAGCTAATGTGTAAACATGTATTCACCAAACTGTTTTGTTCAGGATTCACAGTTTGGTACCCCCTTCAACCGAACAATTCCAGTCGTTGTAAATTACATTTACAAAATGTAATATTTAAAAGTCTGGTTTTCCACCGTTGAAAGTTTCCCCTGAACTTGCATAACAGAATACGGTGTAACACCGCTGCCGCCATTTATCTTGACTCAGCAGTATTAATATAGTCAGTATTTGACTGATATTAAACAGTACTGATGTTTATTTAACTATTTGTTTTATTTTTATTTATTCTTTATTTTAATGGTCAGCATTTGACTGATACTAAACCGTACTGATGTTTATTTAACTATTTATTGTATTTTTATTTATTCTTTATTTTAATGGTCAGCAATTGACTGATACTAAACATACAGTACTGATGTTTATTTAGCTATTTATTTTATTTGTATTTATTCTTTATTTTAATGGTCAGCATTGGACTGATACTAAACAGTACTACTGATGTTTATTTAGCTATTTATTTTATTTTTATTTATTCTTTATTTTAATGGTCAGCATTTGACTGATACTAAACAGTACTGATGTTTAAAAAAAGAAAAGAAAATCACTTTTATTGTCTCACAACCATATATACAAGTGCAATAGTGAGTGAAATTCTTGGGTGCAGTTCCGAGCAACATAGCAGTCGTGACAGTGATGAGACATTTACCAATCTACAATAAACATCAAATTTACACAACACAATTTTTCACAAATCACAATGGGGTTGTGTTCTCTTTCTCTTCTCCTGAAGTCCACCACAAGCTCCTTTGACAGTACTGATGTTTATTTAACTATTTGTTTTATTTTTATATATTCTTTATTTTAATGGTCAGCTTTGGACTGATACTAAACATACAGTAGTGATGTTTATTTAGCTATTTATTTTTATATATTTTTTTATTTTAATGGTCAGCATTTGACTGATACTAAACAGTACTGATGTTAATTTTACTATTTGTTTTATTTATTATTTTAATGGTCAGCAATTGGCTGATACTAAACATACAGTACTGATGTTTATTTAGCTATTTGTTTTATTTGTATTTATTTTAATGGTCAGCATTTGACTGATACTAAACAGTACTGATGTTTATTTAACTATTTATTGTATTTTTATTTATTCTTTATTTAAATGGTCAGCAATTGACATACTAAACATACAGTACTGATGTGTTGGGCCTCATGTATTCAGGTAACACAGTCGTAAAACCTAACTCAGCCCCCACACACCAAGTCGTAAATCTCACTGATAAAAAAATCGCGCCAAAATCAAACAAAGGGAGTCCAAAACAGACTACAAATCCCATGAAGCCTTGCTCACTAAAGGATCGAACTCTCAACTCCTATTGGATGAGGCACACAACAGAACGTCCCTCAAACCATGACATCATCAGGAGTAGAAATACCTCTGAAATGCTTCTGGGATTTGCTTCCAGCAACTTTGTTTGCAGTGTGTAGATGCAGCTCATCGCTGCTCTCAGGTGCAACCTCATGGCACAAGGAAGTAATGTCCGACTTGAAACTGTGGCCATACAATCTCCATCTCGCTGGACGAGTTGAGATTACTCTGTGTTCAACCGAACACTCTTAACAGATCCGAAGGAGACCGCTGAGCAATCCGCATCTTCATCCGTTTGCCTGCAGAAGTGAAGAGATTAAAGATTTCTCTTCCATCTACAATCAAGTCAACACTTCTGAGTTCTCTGCCAGCCTGCCAAGAATCAACAGCCGTGCCCACCAACAGAGCGAGGAAACGGACTCCCGTCATCACACGAGCCTCAAGGAACCAGGTCGGAGTTAAAGGACGGAGGGACACACATTCTACCTGTGTCCTCGTGCGATTCAAGTAAGAGGTTTACGTCTGGGCAGAGATAGAATATTATAGTATGTTATTCTTGTGTTTCAAGGTTTTTGCTTGTACAGTTTACGGACCACCATGTCCGCTCATTATTAAAACTCAGGGTATTAATTATCACGAATTTGTTTTACTGTATTGTGGTCCAACCAAATTGGACTGTTGTGCATTTTCGCACATCGCGGGTGAAACCGGCAAACTGAGTTATCCATTAAAGAGTCAAAGAACGCAGGATTTTACGAGCCGTCCACCTCGTCTCTGAGTGATAAACTAACAGCTGCTTTCTTTCCCACGATCGCGAAATCGGCTTTAGGGCCGTCACTTAATTCTCTCTCTCTCTCTCTCTTGTACTAACCACACATGCGCACACACACACACACACACACACACACACATGCGACCCCTCACAAACACACACACCCTCATGTGTTATAGGATTATTTTGATTTCCTCTAATCTAATCATATCACTGTTTAGTTTGTAGTTGGAAGTTTATTGACTGCATTGTATTAATTATTAATTGATATTACTGCATAAATAAACTTTGTTTATATAACAAAGAGAAGTGTTTTGGTTTGTTTTGCATACACCTGTGTCATGCTGATGGGATGTCAGTGCTCGGATTCAAGCCTTCATTTATTGTTTTTTTCTCGAAAATCGATATTCTTCGGATGTCGATTTTCCTAAGAAAACAATCTAATACTGAGACTGTTTTACTATCTGGTTATTAGTCCCTGATTCCAGGGTGGTGCCCTGTCAATGTTAATCCTTATTAATATTCTGTTGATTTTTGATAATTGATAATTATCTTTGATTATTGTTGAATTTGAATGATCAATAAGCTAGTGTTAATTTTAATTTATGTTTCATCAATGTTAACAATTAATGATTATTTTTGATAATTGTTGATTTAAAGGATTAAAAAAAACTAACATTGATTCTCATCAATGTTCTATTGATTTTAATAATTAATAATTATCTTTGATAATTATTAATTATTGCTAATAACCAAACTTGCTCCTAAACATAGCACACTACATTTACTGGAGCCCCATATGAGGTTTTAATGAGTTAGATTCAATAAATTAATTTAAATATTAATTAATAACTAAATAAATAATTATTAATTATTTCTGATAGTAACACTGATCTAAACAACCAGTAAAGCCCTACATAATAATTGGTGCCCCATGTGAGGCATCCTACGTGCCAGTTCTGTCACAGTGTATATGCATAAGAATCCAAAGTAATAATTTGAATCATTACTTCAAAGTTTGATTCTGTTTGACAATTTACTTCTCACAACTTGCCAAACATAAGCCAGTGTGGTGTGAAAGTGCTCTTAAGAGTGAATTAGGGGTTGGTAAATTTACTATAGTCTGCTTAAAATCTGCTGTTGTTGTTATTTAACTCCTAACACTTTCATCTAAATGTTACAGAGAGGTGCCAAGTCACTTCATTGACGTCCACCAAAGAGAGAACGCAGTGAAATTTGCACATTACATAACAGTAGACCGTAAGCCACAGGTCGAAGCCTCTCACCTTTGCTTTCGTGTTAGCATTATAGCAACTGTAAAACAACATGCTATCAGAGCCACTGTCACAAGAATTTTTACGGCCCCAGTAAAATGAGTCACCAATCGCCCTGCGTGACTGGAGCTGAAGCTCCACAGAGGTTAGTCGACCCAGCACTGGAAGATGTGGTCGCTGCTGTCCTCCATCTCTCCATAGAGGAGAGAGATAACCTTAACGGCTACAATATTAGTCGTTGTGATGAAGCATTGCAGGAACTAGTTGATTATGTCAACAACCCGGTCGGGAAGCCAAAGAGCACAATCCCGGACCTAGTGGGCCAAATGTTCCTTCTTCATCACCGTAGAACCCAACTGCAAACCGCAGAGCACTAGGCCCAGCTCACCCAGCTGCAGAGCAGCTACCAAGCGGTGCAGAATGAAAATCTCTGCCTGCACCAAGAAATTAGGTGCACCCAAGCTGAGAAAGTCCAGGCACAGGAAGATAATGCCCGGATGCAGGAGGAAAACAAAACCCTGCACAGGCAGCTTCAAGCTGCCCAGCTAAGAGTAGAGTCAGATCAGGTAAGTGCAGGTGAAACGCACAGCACGACATCTGACATAGAAGAGGGCCCCCTTTTTAGCGATACGTGTAGAAATGTGCCCTTGAGAAACCCAGGGACACAAGCTAGGAGCCAAGCTGCCCCTAGTGGTACAGTCTCTGACTTCGTCCTCCAAGACACCATTCAAACTCCTCCAGCGGCCCGCTGGTTGGATGCAGGTGCCCCTCCTTACATTTGCCCTCCACAGTCAGTTTTCAGTCATGCCACCTTGCGTTTCAAACCGACTGATTCCACACCATGGAGGGGGGACAATTATTTTCAAGCCCAGAGTGGTGTAAGCGGCTCAAAGATCCCATTAGCCAGGGAGCTGTACGCAACCCGGGATCCACCCCATGCGTTGACTGGACTCCTTCCCCACCACGAAGGGGAGGAAGTCGTCCTCATCGCTATAGCGATCCGAGTGACTATGGTGTTTCTGATGAATCGGACGACCCGTGGTCATACCGCCACCAATGCTTGCGCATCCGACAACTCGAGTCCCTCGCAGGGGACATAGAATGCTTTGACCCAAGTAATCGAGATTCAAACATCGACAATTATCTTAGGGAAATTGAGCACTGCCTGACTGATTTGCCTTACGCTTCGTCGCTTGAAAAACTCAAGCTTATATGGAAGACCACGGTAAGGAGTGTCCATGCGTTCATGGAAACGCTACCGACTGGTACACGACTGGCTATTCAGCTCTGTGTAAAGCCCTACGTGAGGAGTATTCGCTGTATATCGACGAAGCCTCCACTACCATAGCTGCTTTCGCCATCACCCAGAAGAGGCACGAGCCTCCGCGTGAGTATTATAGACACCTGAGAACCACGTACTTCCAAGGAAGTAATGCACCAGGTCTGGAGGAGAAACAAGCTTTCAAGTCTCTTTTCCTTCACAACCTCCACGAGTGCGTGCGATATGACGTCACGATGCACTGCAGAACGGGCAACCATTGTGGGTGGGAAACCACCATGTAGGAAATCAGAAAGTATGCGCAACTGGCATGGGAGACACGCATGCGCCTTGCCCGAGGGCACGAAGGCGATGCCAGAGCCCTGGGGATCCAAGCCTCAGAATATGCAGACCTAGCACTTGAAGGCAACAAAATGCCTTGCGTTAAGGTGAATGCTAGAACCGGACCCCAGAGGTTCCAATCACCCCGCTAGCAGGGTAGGCAACAGAACCAGGGGGGTGGTAACCAGACACACCCCCAGGGTCACGGCAGGCCTAAACGACAAAACGTTCGCCAGCTGAAAGGAAATGCGCAGTTCGAACGAAAACCCAAACAAGAAGGTGAGTGGGTAGACAAGGTTTCAAATCCCCTCAGTGAACAAGATTTGAGAGAGGAAATGGAGGATATAAGGAGATGCTTGACTGAGTTAGTAGCTAAGCTTGACGTGCTCCGTTGTTCACCAGGTCCGCCGACCTCTTCAAAGGAACACGGCACTGAAACCCAGTCAGTTTGACTAGAAGATGTACCCCCCTCGTTAACGCCAAAGTTTACTTTGTAGGTCGGGAAAAGGGGAACAGGGTCCAAGTTGCTCCCCAAAACAGTCACTCCTAACATGCCACACCCTCCTTTTCTGACCTTCTCGGGCAATCTGTACCGTAAGGGCAATGCCTGACACATGGGTCATTCCGCTCCCACACACTACTCGACACCGGTTCCGAAATAGTCTAATGGGTTCGAACACCTTCGCAGAGGTGGCTAGAGCAAAGCTCTCCCTTGGCAAACCGTTATAGACAGAGACCTGCAACGTAAGCATTACAAGCTACACACAAAATAGATTGTCTATCACAAAACGGGCCTGGATTGACACCTTTCAAGGGATGACTCTAGTACACCCTGTTTACATATGTCCCATTAATACGGAACCACTGTTAGTTGGCCAGGACCTACTGAACTGATTGGCTTCGCTCATTGACTGCCATCGTGGACACACGTGGGCTCAGGTTGACATACCGAGACCACTTAGTCCAGAAAACAGTTGGCCAGCTTCAGATGGACAAGTCGCCATCGTCCAAAAATCCAGCAGAGACGACAACTCCAATAAGAACAATTACAGGGCCTGAATAAAACCCTTCAGGGTACTATAGTCACTGTAAATTTGCACTCCGTTCTTATCAATAACACTTTGCACGCTTTAGGGACTTTGTCAGAGAAAACAACTTATGCGTGTATCGTTAGAGATCTAATGCAGGACCTCAGGGAAATTAGCTCCTCAGTCAACAGTCTGAATGGTGGAAGGATTCCAGTTACCTGGTCTCCCTAGACCTTGTCGAACAAATCCTTAGATCTGCTACTATCTCCGTTGTGCAACCTTCACAGATACACATTTAACTATTTATTGAGCTCTTTTGGGTATGCCAAATTAAGTGCATAGATTGCACCCAGCATCACTGCACAGGCTTGTGCTACAGATCTGATGTGCTCCAGAATGATGACCCCATCAACAACAATTCCAATGTCCTCATAGTGTCCTAGATCTCCTCCTTCCTTTCGGATGACATAAATGGCCATGGTGGTGTTTGCCATGTCTTTCGAGACATCATCTCCTTGGATGTCCTATATTTAAATTAATAGAAACTGTTATTAGACATTGTTTTTTGATTAGTAATTGGCTGACAATTTTAAATTGATAAGCTATAAACCATTATTTTATTGTGGTTTCCATTTATTTGCTTACAAAATCTTTTTTATTCTTTCTGGGATGAGGTGTCTCCAAAAATAGCTGGAACAAAGAGATGTCACAAGGAAAGATCTCCTCTAAGGATGCAAATTTTGACAAATTTTTGTTACCGATGTGAGGGTCCTCTGTGGACCGGAATGAGCTGAACTGCTGAAAGAGCAGTGAGGTTCAAACAGTATCTCTTTTGGCATTATCTTTTAGCATACAAGCATGTTATTTAATCTTTTTTTCTTTTTTTACAATTTTGTTTTCCTTGGGTCTTCAATACAGGAACAGGCTACAAATTAGCTCGGATCAAAAAAAATATTTTCAGATAATCCACTGACATACATAAACATTGTCTTTAAAATGATGTCATAATTTACTCACCCTCATGTCTTTCCAAACCTGTATGACTTTTGTTATTCTTTGGCACATAAATGAAGATATTTGAAGAAAGTTGTCAGCTGTTTGTGTCCATACAATTAAGGGTAACGGGGACCAAAACTTTGACGCTCCAAAAAAGATATAAAGGCATCTTCAGTGTAACCCACGTGACTCGTGTGGTTTAATCAAATTCTTCTTAGGTGATTCAATTCAACACCCAAAGGAATCAAATCACCCAAGAAGACTTTGATTAAACCACGTGAGTCACATGGATTACATTGACGATGCCTTTATATCTTTTTGGAGCATCAAAGTGTTGGTCACCTTTCACCTTCATTGTATGGAAACAAACGGCATACAACTTTCTTCAAATATCTTCATTTGTGTTCGGAAGAACACATACAGGTTTGGAATAACGTGAGGGTGAGTAAATGATGACAGAATTTAAAATATTAGGTGGACTATTCCTTTAAGATACACAGTTCAAACAGACTCACCATGTACTCCTTCACGAGGCATCCCTCATCCTCACCAAGGTAGATGCAAAGAGCTTTGATGATAACTTCCCTCATAAGATGGACATCACTTGTCTGTAAATATTAAAAATTTGAGTATTACTTTACCTTCAAGTATACAATCCATACACGGTGCAGGCATAAGGAACAATTTTAAACTCACTAAATATCAACTAACTTAAGTTAAATTTGACACCACTGTGTTAATTAATGGTACCTTTAAAAAAAAAAAAAAAAAAAAAAAGATACTCAGCACAAGCACACAAACCTCCTGTAAAGTACTGAAATATTTGTCCATTTTCTGTCCAGAAACACCTCCTTTTTTCTGGAGGACAGCAGTGAGTTGTGGAAGATATTTGTCCAATTGTGCCATAAAGGTGTTTTCAAGGGGGATGGTAGTAATCCGCCGGAATTCAGCACCAATATATTATACATAGAAGTATAGATATAGACAAAGACAGCGATTAACACATTGTGGTCAGTCACCTTTCTCTCAACTCTCTTCTTATATCAAGGATTTTTCTGCTCAACCCCAAACCAATCCTTCTCCAATCATCCCATCATCCACTTTAAGACTTAATCTAATGTTAATGCTTGATATAAGGAGAGCATCAACAGTAGCACCAGGCACATGTATATATAAAAGGAGAGTTTATGAGGAAAGAGTAAACATGACCTTACCTCTTCTACCTGGAAAAGTGCAGGCCACTGGAGTTTAAAGTCCCCAATCATTGGACTGTTCTGTACCACATTCCTTGTTCTGTTGGAGAACGTTTTGGACATCTTTTCTTTCACTACTGATGTTCTGTTCTTCTGTCTGAAATCAATCAGCAGCTCACATCTCAGTTTTTCAAGGCTTTCATCTGTTTCTCCAGCAGGATTAGCAGGGCAAAAGTTAACTTCTGCTCGTTTTGGTTTCTTCACATTTTTGGCTGGAAAGCATTCATCCCTGGGCTTGTTCTTTAGTGAATTAAGAGTAACTTTTGGACAACCAATGTTGCGCATCTTTGTCCTGTAGTTTGCCATTTTGTGCTTAAGGCTGAATATCCACCCACTATACCCCTTCATCGATCCTTTTTCTCTCAAACATGGAAACTTTTCAACGAGTGCCTTTGCAACCTCATCTATCTGGGGATCATGTGGGTATGCGGTGTACTGGTAAATATCTTCAGCCAGCTTTTCCAAGATGCCAGACTTGAGCCCTGGACTCATCTTCAGAGAGTTTCCCTTTTCAACAAAAATTTCACTGCCACATTGAAGCTGCACTTCAACATCATATGAAAAACGAGGAATGGCGAATTTTTGTGGCCATGTCTGTACTCGTAGTGCTTGAAGTTCAACATTGGATCTTGGTATAATGACAGTGTCAACTGAATCTCCTCCAGAGGACAACAATGAGGAGGAGGAAGGGTTCGAGCATTCACTTGATGTTCTAAACAATTCGGAAGCACTTTGAGAATGCTCGATTGGACAGTCGGGGCTCGGATAATGACAGTCATTTGCCAAGTAGATCAACTTGATGGTACTTTTGTCTTTTTATATCTTGAATTGATGTCAGATTCATGAATTCATTGTTAAAGTCTACATCCATGTGCTGAAGCCAGGAGTCTCTTTCAATACCAAATGCTTGATGAACGATATCATGTAAATTCTGAACACTGTCTGGCATCCCTGATGAGAGGTCCAATCTTCTGAAGTCATTTTCTTCCACAATGACTCTGAGCTTCACACTCATCTTTACTCAATCTAATTAAGAGACAGAGAATACATATTAAATTAGCTGCTGGACAATTTACTTTACAAGAACTAAACAACTTATAGTACCGTAAATGCAACTTCTCTATGAATTAGTTACGTTAGACTTTTGACTGTACAGAAGTACACATTTTAAACTTGTGTGTTCTTAAATAGTGCATTAAAACATACTGAATCTAACCTCTTGTGTTTATGAATCTTTTAAGTGTCACCATTCGCCGGCCTCCAATGTGGTAATCTGCCAATGGGTAGTGGTCGGCAAGGGCATTATGATGAATGAGAGAAACTTGCAAAGTGGGGCACAACTCGAAAGCTCTGAAATGCTCCCAATACCAAGCACTCATTTCTTTCACAATGAAACTCAAACTCTTCTCCACAACAACCATCTGGATAATTTCAGCAAAATCTGGCAAGCTACCAGAAAGGCCACAAACAAAAATCATGCCATTCCTATAGTTTATTCCATCAACAGACACTTTCTTCGCAAGACGAACACAAGTGACATCAGGATATGTTTGCTTAAGAGCACTAACTACATCCTGATTCAAAATACCAATAGGTACAGTTGAGACAGCTGACACAATCATGATAGTCTTTTCAATGGTAGCTGACTCCAAGTGATATGCCATCATGAACTGATGTTTCATCACCAGAGACAAGAATATGTTTTTAAAGCAATGTGTGTAACGAGCAACTTGCTTAAAAAAGCGATGCTTTGCCTCAAATCTTAGTGTCCACATCCCTACTAAAGGGCCAAAGAATTTGTTCATCTGTGGATAATGTTCCACGCAATGATGTTTCGGCAAAGGTTTCATGCCTAGAAAAACTTCTTGCAACCTGTACCTATGATCACAAATTTTGCTTTCATGGAAGGCAGTCAATTCTGTTGTTTGCACTGGTGCCACAACTAACTCAACAATATCCTTAAGCTCCATAAGGACCTGCCAAGTTGGCTCATCTGGAGGTACTAGCTGTCCAACCAAGAATGGATGTAATCGTAAAAGACTCCAATTTTCAAGAGCATTGCCTCCAATGCTTCTGTTGGACATGAAAGCACGTGGAACAGTATGAGGGCGATTTGTTTTGTCTGTCCATTTGTAAGGGAATTTCGTGATTAATTCATTGAGACTGTTGAGAGTAAAACATTTCTTAGAAATCAACAAATTTAGGCAGCGAGCCAACTCAACTGGTAATATGCCTTCAAATATGTCATGAGCAATATCGGGTGGGTACCCAGTACTGACATTGAAATGGGAAAGACGTGCAGACAAAACACACTGTCTTTTTTCACCACAACACACCTTATCTGTGTCTACTGCTGACCTGAAATGCACTTCATGCATCTCTTTAGTTCTGAAAGTGAAATCATCAGAACTCACTTCCTTCTCCTGAATTTCAGACTTTTTCGCAGTACAAAACCGGCACACATATTCACCGGAAAAAACTCTACAAAGCCAGCAATTCCATGTGCTCCCAGATTGTCTGCTATGACAGTCTGCACTGTGCCTTTAATGAAACAACCACGCTGTGCAATAGAAATTCCCTGGCTTTCCAGTGTGGAAAGATCTTGCAGCAAGGGCTCAAGGATTTTTTCATATCCATAGGTCCTAACATCATCTGATCGGTAAAGTAGTGCCAAATATATGGAAGACAGTGAGGAACTTTCACCTGGTGGTAAATTGCCAAGATTCCAATATACAGCACAAATTTTGTGCTTTTTTCTGGAAGTGCCAAGCGGGTTGCAAATTTCAAAATTGTCCACATACAAATTCAGCAATATTCCCAACTCACTACAAGATAAATAATCATTGCTCTTGAAATGCATACCATCATGATAAGATGCATTTACAATTTTTTCTTGTCCAACTTCTGACATGGTTTGAGTATCTAAAGTTGTGTCAAGGTTGTAATTGTTACTCAAAAGCAGCTGTAAAAACTTCAAGATTGGGATATACTGCATTGTTCTTTTGCTTTTGTCATCCAATATGTATTCTACTGGTTCAACAACTTTGAAATTCTGTTTGTAGTAAGCTTGGCGTTTAAACGATGTGCCAAGTGGACTACCTTTACCAATTGCACGAGAAACTGGATTGTTGATACACACAGCTGATGCAAGTTCTTCAGTGACTGACTGGTCAATATGCAAGTTATGTCTGTTCAGTATCTCGTGTATCACATTTTTTGCATTACAAAGAGAAGCAGTGCTCAACAAATAATGGAGCTCTTCCAGCACTTGGAACATGAAAAATACTTTCCAGTTTTAGTAGCACTGCAGCTAATTTTCGCTCTATTACATGCGCCTGATTATTTGGAATATCTGCATCAGCGTATGTAGTGCCAGAAGAACATGCAGTCTCAGAGTCCGTTGGATTACCTGGCTCAGATTCTACTGCACTACCATGTTCAATGGAATCATTTACACTGCCTTGAACTACACCATCTTTAAAATCCACCAAGGAATGTAGCTTATGTTTGTGACTTTTGTGAGACTTGAAACTACTGTATACATTGGACTTATAGTCACAGCCTTTGAACATACATGTGACAGTCTCATTATTTCTGAGATGATGACCTATGTGTTGAAAGTAGTTATGTTCTGTCCCAAGTTCACAGAAAGAACATACATCACATGAAAATGAAAACACAGTCTCAGGTTGCTTGGAGGTATTAGTGTGATTCCTAGACAAATGTGCCAAAAGTGAATTCCAAGTTTTGAAAACACAAGGGCAGCCAGGATGAATACATTTAAAGCGATGACCATGCCCAAAGTGGCCATGCTTAAGTTTGTAGTGTTTGAGAATTTATGATTGCTTTATCACTTGAATGCCACAATCTTTACACTGATACATTGAACTGACAAACACAAAATACAGACAAAAAAAACACAACAACATTGTGATTTAATAGATGTTACAGAGCCAAAAATTAGCAAAAACAAACAAACAAACATATCTATTACTTTTTGACATTAGTCAGCATAGCTGTAATATCTCTTACCAAAAGCTTAGCATCCACCAAAATGTCCCTGTTCTACCCTAAGAGAAAGAGAGAACACAGCAAGTGAGCACACATAATGATTATTATTGTTAGTTTGAGATATATTCACATACCACACCATAAAAGCTAGTGAAAAAATATGTTTTTGCAGTAAAGCTGTTTTCTTAAATGAACGTTAATTACTGAATACCTATTGTGAACTTGTGTCACTGAAAAGATAAAAAAATCCCAACACTATATTATGAACTTTACCGATGGGAAAAAACAGTGCAAATTCGCCACATAGTAAAAAAATAAAAAAATAAATAATATATATATATATATATATATATATATTACAGTGCGTGTGCGCACACACGTTGACTGACAAAGTACAGTACTGCATACTGCAGGATCATGCATACTCGCAACACTAGTCTTAAAAGTTTTTCGGTAACATTCAAACCGTGACATTTGTCTTGATGTGCTAGAATACGAGCAACTTCACGTGAAATGTTCACCTATACTGCAAAAAACTCTGTAACCTACAATGTGAATGCTTTAACGTTTAGCTAATTATAGTATGAGTAATCACCACTATTTTTTTTTATCAGTCAACAGACTGTTTACTGTAATGAATGGTACTGCATAATATGACATACATCTTACTTATCATGCAAATCGACAGAATAATAAAACTCCGGGACTGGAGGGAAAATGTCTTCCATTCACACAGTGCGGTACTGGAAATTCCCCTCTGACGCCAAGGAAACTGCGCATGTGTCATATCCACACGCATGCGCAGAGAGGACCTCAAAATTAACCATCTTATTTTTTTCTTACTGACTTTAATTAATTTACATAGCTTGATTCAAAACACATGTGATATGTATAAAAACTAATTATTATTTTTTATTAAAATCAAAAACAAAATTGAAATGAATTAAATGAGCAAAATTTAATAATGTTGAATTTAATTAGGGCCAAAATAATTTTTTTCAGTGTACCTGCTTACTGACGTCACAGTAATTTCATCAAATAATCGTCGTTAATAATCGCGATTACAATATTAAGGGCAATAATCAACAATTATGATTTTTGTCGTAATCGTGCAGCCCTAGTCGGAACTAAGTAGAAGGAAATTTCTGGCCATCCGTTCTTTGATTTCATTGATACACTCTGCTAATTTGGAGAATTGTGAATTTTCATTGAGTTTAGAAGAAATATAAAGTTGGGTATCGTCGGCATAACAGTGGAAACTTATTCCATGATTCCTGATAATATCTCCAGGGGAAGCATGTATAATGAGAAAAGCAGAGGTCCTAAAACTGATCCCTGTGGCACTCCATACTTAACTTTTGTTTGATTTGACAATTCCTCATTTACACATACAATGTGGTAGTGGTCTGATAAATAGGACCTAAACCATGCTAATGCAAGTCCACTAATGCCAAAATAATTCTCCAGCCATTCTTTAACATAATGTTGTGATCTATCATGTACATCATCTAGACCCCAAAAATATATTTTTTCTTTTCCATTTTTCCTTTCCCCATATTTATTTATTTTTTATTTATTTATTGGAGGGCTCTTAAAAGCATGAAAAGGATTTACATCTTTCTCTTTTGTCAGCCAAGCAACTGCCATTGAGGATGCTAACCAACTGGTTTTCTATAGATATTATAATCCTCCTTGGGTTTTACAGGTTTAGGAGCTTTTGCGCTTTTTCCAGTCTTAACTGAAGGACAGCTAATTTGGCTTTTTCAAAAGTCTGAAACAGGATGAGGAGTTAGACTATTTCAGGTGTATAATAATGTTGAATTAACATTTTCTTGTGCACCTATGGCCTCATTTGCATGTTTTAAAAGGCAATGGGGGAACGTTGAGAGCAGCACAGCACTTTAATGAGTCACACATCCCTTTATGCTCAGCACATACACATGCTTGCTTTAATTACCCATAGATGGTCAATTTAGCTGTTGTTTTCTCTAGAGCTCTGACACTGTTTATACATCAGCACTTCTCAAAGTGGGCCTCCCTGTAAAACTGCTAAAACAAAAATGTTTGTAATTATTCAGTTCTCTTATTCAGTGTCAGGATGCATCAAGTTTTATTAGATTTATAGCCAGCAGAGTTTGGATGATAGGATATCTGGTAGGTGTAATTTATCTTTGGCATTAATATTAGATAATCTAAGAACTATGTTGGGAAGATGTGCTGTAACAAAGGTAAGGTTTGTTCATAAACTATAATTAAATGTAGACTCTACAGGCCAATCAGTGCTCCTGAAAAGGTAATCGATGCAGCTGTAAGACTGTGTGGTTGTCTTGGAAAATTGTCCAAATAAAGCCAATTGATTTTTGGAGAATAGGAAAACTGCTACACTGATGATAAAGCCTTATCTGGTTTGCTGGTCTCAACTGGTTTTAAGTGGTCTAGTCAGCCTTCCAGCCTGGCCAAGTTGGCGTTCAGCTAGTTTAGTTGTCCAGGTGACCAAGTTGACCCGTTGTTAAGTGTAAAAATCAAATTAAAACCAGCAAAAAAGACTAAAAGCTAAGAGCTTAGGTTGGTTCAAGATGCTTTCTTTTTCTGCAGGGTAGAATGTTATCATTTGCTGCTATGCTGTTATTATTTTGCTCTATTCTGTGTTTTATTCATCAGCTTCCTGCAGGTTTTGAAATAACTTTGGAATAACCTTACTTCCAGTGAGAGCGATGAAGCATTTGTAACTTCATTTAAGTGTTTTCAACCTCTAAAATAGGACTCTAAGCTTGCATTCTGCATGCAGTTGTTTCAGTAAAGGGTTGTGTATGGCCAAATTGTGAATCTTTGCCGGCTTACAGCTAGCTGAATCTGTCATGTGACTAGGTAGTAACTTCAAGCAGAGGGCAGGCAGAGAGATGAGCCATTCCACCAAATGGCCACAGCAGGGGAAGGGTTTCAATGACTGCTCTTGCTTTTATTAGACAATTACAACAGCAGTCATTCAGAATTGAGTTGCCTTTTCACCTTTGACGGGATTCCCAAAGACCCCTAAGAGTTACACTGTAGCTTCTTTTTACTCTTGATTCTTACTTCTTGATACTTCTTGATTTTCAGAGTTTTATTTTTATTTTTTTATAAAAATCTAATATTTTTTAAAACAGCAACAACAACAAAAACTTGTGTAAGCAATTCTAACACAATTACTTGCTAGAGGTTGAAAGAAACCTTGTCCTTTCCACAATTAAAGGCTTTATGGTACTGCAAAAAACTATATAAATTTATATGTATTATGATAACTATATATAGGGATTAGATTCATTTATTTTGAAATGCTTTACCAAATACCAAGTCAAAAATTTTTGTGTTGATGCATACAGAATGACTGGAAATGTTTAGAATATTTTTCGGCTTGGCAGTTGGAACCTCATGCCATGTCATTTAATTGTCTTGTTGGTGTCAGTATGTCTTAATTATATTCATGGAATAATTTTCTCTCTGACTGAGATGTTTGATCCATTCAGTTTATTAGAATACATTGGGTCATTGCTTTCTAACAAAATGTAAAAGCGCAGATTAGAGGAAAACATTGTTTTTGTGGTACATTGAAATTTGACATCTGCCCCCGTTAATGCTCAGGTGTATTGCTTCATGTAATAAGGCTTGCTAAAGGGTTAGTTCACCCAAAAATGAAAATTCTCTCATAATTTACTCACCCTCATGCCATTAAGATGTGTATGACTTTTTCTTCTGCAGAAGACAAACTAAGATTTTTAGAAGAGTATCTCAGCTCTGTAGGTCCATTCAATGCAAGTGAATGGTGGACAGGCCTTTTGAAGATCCAAAAAGCAAATCAAGTCAGCATAAACATAATCCATCAAATTCCAGTGAAGTGATCCAATTGATTTTGCGTGAGAACACACCAAAATGTAACTCCTTTTTCACTATACATCTTGACAGGCTACCAGTCTCCTTGATGATCTTAAGGTCAATTACACTTCCTATAGCGCCATCTAGCGCTCTGCGCATGCATCAAGCACTAGGAAGTGTAATCGAATTTGAAACTGCGATTGTTCCTGGAGATGGCAATGGCAATATGTACAGTGAAAAGGAATTATATTTTGGTCTTTTCTCACCCAAAACCAACTGGACCGTTTCAGAAGACATTGACTAAACCACTGGAGTCTTTTGGATTACCTTTATGCTGACTTTATCTTCTTGTTGGAGCTTCAAAGGCCTGGCCACCATTCACTTGCATTGAATAGATGTACAGAGCATGAGATCTTCACTTGTGTTTAGCAGAAGAAAAAGTCATACACATCTGGGATGGCATCGGGGTGAGTAAATGTTGAGATAATTTTCAACTATCCCTTTAAGTGCAAAGGTGTTGGGAATCAGCCAATCAGAGTGTTGGTTACTGTGTGACGTCAGTCACTTTCCGTTTCCGATGAGTGGAGAGCGTTGAGTATCTCGTGGTCTTCGCAGCACAAAGACGGAACTCACCTGGCTGCCTTATTAAAGGGGATATGTGTTGAGTTTGTACTTCAATGACAACATACCACACACACACACACACACACACACACACACACGCACCTGTACACACATACCAAATGCCTAAAGACGAGACTAAGTTTAAAGAAATGCCCTGTGGTCTGCCTGTGCAGTTTATTCTGAACCTATTCATTAAAGACTGTGAAATTTGAACTACTATGTCCTGTTTCCTGATCGACACACCAGTGTGAACACAGCTTCCCTAAACCAGTGCAATACAGTACCAATTAAACACATTCACAAAATGATTAAATATTTTGTCATTTTTTATTGATTAACCTGAAATCCATATGATCAAATTGATATTAAAGAATGCATACCAACAGTGTGCTTGTATCAATGTAACATCAATACAGATGCATTCTCAAATATCAATAGCAGTATGCTAGGTTAATCTTAAATTGGAATCTTAAATTTAAATTGGAAAATTGAGGGTTAACTGGCCAATCTATTTCATATTCAAATCAGCTCACTTGTCTGGGTTTTAGATTGATAATATACATTGATTGGCCATACAGATATATTAGTATCAGGAATATAATCGAAAAAATGATCATTTTTATTTTGAAGAGCTGTGTGCCTTCCCTAATGTTTGTTATATGGATTCAAGTTAAATGATTTCTGCTTTAATAACATTACCGTGTAGGGTTAATGAGACTGGTGTAATGATGAATGGCCACTGCTTTAATCTCTGTTACATTGGCCACTCTTTGTAAAATCTGTTCATGCTCGTAATGGATATATACTTCCACATAAGAGAAAATGGGCCTTGCCTTTATTCATTATCATCAAGCATCATGATTAATATTAGTGTTAAAGACCCATAATATAAGGTGTATAAAGACTTAATCTTTAATATTTTAATATGTGCATCACTCCGGAGATGTCTCCATGTGGGAATTAATATGTCAACTGATTTGTTTTCCCTATCATTAAAATGATTGAGGAAAAAGTAAAGAAAATGTTTTCAGTGCCATTATGGAGAGGCCATGCTCTTTCAAATAGGGTAAAGTAAGTACATTGAAAATGCCTCATCTGTCTTATATATATTTATATATATATTTATATATATATTTATACACACACACACACACACACACACACACACATTTGCCTCAGAAGGTCACCCTCTGCATCAATCCTCTGCAAAAATTCCCTCAAGTAAAAAAAAAAAAAAGCCATTGTAACAGTTCACTTACAATTATAAAAAGGGCATTTTTTAACTTAAGGAGTGTCTTGCAACTTGAACCAATGTTGTTCACAGTTTTTATGCTTTTAAACACAGAACCATGTCTGCTTGCACTGATTATTTGGCAATTATAAATTCTGCTAACCAAGTTATGTTACATTATAGCATCCACTTGTTATATGCCAATTGTTAAATGTTGTGGAACATTTGGCCATAAAAATGGAAAATGTTCATTTATGTTTGAATAACTTTCCATTGTTTAATCTATAAAGTCATACATTTTGACATTAGGAGGGAATTTTAAGGGGAATTCTTTCTTTGTACCAACATCAATGTGGATCTCTATTGTACTCCTACAGTCATTAATAAACAAAAAAAGAAAAACAGATGTTGCCGATGGTAGCTTATATATATATTGGCATAATCTTGGGATGCCAGCTGTGCCTCCCTATCATTATAGATCTCACTCTGTCATCTCTTTCTCTATCATTTGAGGAATGAGAGAAATGTAGGGTTTCTTATGAAACACAATGAAAGTATTACACAGATTCTCTGTTCTGAGGCATGTAGAAAAGCCAGCTTTTGTTTTGGAAGGACATTCTAGGGGCTGTACGCCCCCTTGGAAGAAGTTATTGCATACTGAGAGGGAGAATAATAGAAATAAAATAAAATAAAAACCTTCTGCATTTAAAATGTCAACCGAGTAATTGACTACATGTCCAGTCCACCCAATTATTTTAGTCCTTAACTCGCAAAGTATATGCCTGAGTGATATTTAAAATCGAAATGAAGATACATTATTTTGTACAGCCTATAATGCTAAGCTGTGTAGGCTTCATAAATAATATATTGGGATGGGGTTTTTGTGGAAAGTACAGCAGACAAGCACAATCTACCACTTACATACAATTTGAGTTTGTCATTTTTGTGTACATTAAAAAACACCTTTAGTATAATGAAATGTAACTTGTTAATATCCAATATTTTGGGTGAATATTAAAAAATTATCTTTTTTTTTTTTCTCTCAATCTTTTGAAATTAAGTACTGTGGAAACATACTATAACTTTAAGAAGTTCATGCATTGTCCTAAAGGATCATCTATTGAAACCAGTGGTGGGCCGTGCATTTAAAGTCTAGGCTTTCAGTATGATTCATGCCATTAAGAAAAAACAGTTTCACAATGAATAAGACACCCTATGCCTTTGGGCATCATACATTATGTCGCAGCTAACTAGTAATACCAATTGACGTTTTAAAAACATGTCCACGCACGAAAGCCAGAACTTGAAATGACACTTAATGCTGAAGCAAGCCTAATTTTAACTGCAGCATGACTGTTTTGTGAAATGAACTTCTCCTGAACAGACATTTAAGGAGGCCTATAATACCTGGAAAAATCTATCTAATAATATTTGTGATTTAAATGTTGCTTGCAATAAATTTATTGCTGCGTTCCATTCAAGATGGATGTGGGATATTCCTACCTGATATCTCCGACCATAAATGCATTCCATTCCCCTATATTTGGAAGATGAAGTTTAAGGAAACAAAACTGCAATGCTCCCATTTAGCTTAGCAGGTGTTTGGCTCTCATTAGATGTATCCTAGCAACCCAACTGATAAACAATGCTGCAGCACTAGCATTTGTGCTACAGGTGTACGATTATCAAAAGAGATTATAATTTACCATGTTTTATACACCTGTTTCTGCAGGCGTTTGTTAAACAAGCTTTAATATCATATAATGTGGAAACTAACTCATTTATCGATATTACATAATAAAGTGAATGTTTATCACTTACTTTGTATATCTCCCTGAGTGTCGACATGTTTGTGTGACATCATGCCCCTGCATCTCGGCGAAATTGGAGTTGAGAATTTCTGCACGAGCATTCAAGTTGTAATTCTGACTTCAAGATACATTCCATTGCACTTGTCCTAGTAGGAAGTTGTAAAATTCGACTTTCCGAGTTGAATGGAATGCAGTACTACTTTTCAAAACTTGATCCAACACTGAATGCTCAAGCAGCCTAATTTACACTTAGAAAACTCCTGATGTTGCTATAACAATGCAAAAAGCACTTACCAATTTACTTTACCTTTCCTGTTTAATTAAGCAATCACATGGTCATGCAGAACATCTCGTGTTTTTAAATCCATAAGGATCTCTTTCTCAACGGCAAAAACAGCAGCGACAGCCAACTTGTCAGACAGCTTGATCTTACGCTTTTCGCTCTTGAATTACGTACATCACTTAAAGCATGACTGCGTCACTCAAGACCAGCTAGAAGGCCTCGACCGGGACATATCCTAAAGATCACACCCACCAAGAACAAATAAATCAATCTGATTGGCAGATGAATCTGACAATCTGACTTTAGTTGCTCATTCATTTGCACTGTTGAGGGATTCTGTGGAAATTCTGAGGGCCTGAGGGGGTGGAGCTTAGACTCATGTGCTGCTTTTTGTTTGTAAGCATCAAGCAATAAATTCTGACTGAATAAACTTTTAGTTTTTCTCTTATTTGCTTGTAGATTAATTAAGAGTGGAAAGCGATTAAAAATACATAGGCAAAAAGGTGATTGAGAATGAAAGGATGAAAAATATTTATTTATTTGGCATGTTTGGCCAGCAGAGAAGGCTTTGCTGGCCCTGAGAATTCACCACTGATTGTTCAATAATCATTGGATTTCTGACATTGGAAACCTAAAAACATTAACATACGACTGTGCACATATATGCATCAATGACACTTATGAGGTGTTCAGCAACTTGCAAACCCATTCGTGGTGAGGTAGTAAGGAGGAAGTAGAGAAAATCTGCCAAACCTTGTGCCGCTATGTGTAAGTTTTGCAGCTCTGCAGATATCTATCCATAAGAACACAACTTTACTGTGACATTGAGTGACTGAAACTTATTTTACAAAGTCCAAGATCATTTCAGTCCGACCTTAACTATTTTGTCAGAACATTTCAGTGCAATTTACTAATTTCACATCACAAGGGCATTCACATAGAAGTCTTAAAGAGCACCTATTATGGTTTTTCAAATATTACCTTTTATGTAGTGTGTTATATAGCTGTTTGTGAATGTAAAAAAGTCTGCAAAGTTTCAAAAATCAAAGTGCACGAAATATGGAGTTATTGACACTCGAAAGAACCGATTCTAAACACCTGAAATGACTCGTTAGTAATTCCAGACTTACTTCCTGTACTAACCTACATAATTTGGTAACAAAAAACCCGCCTCTGGTCTGTTTACATGTACAGCCAGTGCACGCTGTTAGCCTGTTAGCTGTTAGCCTCTGCTAACCGGCTAACTCAAGTTATTGTCAAACTACATATAATCTTACCACTGAGAAACATCCTGTTCTCGTCGTGCTTGCGATGGTGGTTTGGGTTGATCTTCCGATGTACCACTATCGGACTCGGGCTCAAATTGGTAAGGTAAGCAAACATTTTTTCAGACGAAGCTGAAATTCGGATATGGTAGTGGGCGTTTCCTTTCCGACAAGCGCTGTAAGCGGTAGACCAATCACAACAGACTGGGACATCTGACCAATCAGAGCAGAGTAGGCTCTCTGAAAGGAGTTTAGAATGAATCCTTTAGAACGGATCATTGAAGGAGTCGTTTTTGACACTGGGAAAAAAGGTAATGCTGCAATTTAAATTATAATTATGATTAAAAATCATAATAGGTGCACTTTAAGGCTCAGCATCGGATAAATGTCCCGTTTAATTGTAACTGTCAAAGAGAGGTTGGGAAATGGTTATAAAACAGAGGTATGACTATTTTTTAGTGTAAACAGCATTAATTAAGAATATAAGTGGACGTACAGTATAAATGGATAATACAATTATATATATATATATATATATGTATATAAGTATGATCCCATTAAAATGCTTGTATGGTTTGACTGTCCATAACATATAAGGCTGAACTATAATAGTGTAACTAGACTCTGTGAGGAATTATGTGAGTCTGCAACAATGTGACAACAGGAAAGTGACAAAAGTCACATTTGAACACCGGACACTGGCCTCCTCAGTGGTGTTGACACCAAATATGATTGAATACGATTGTAAAAGAAGGTCTTAGCAGGCCACTTGGGGAGATCCAGGAGACTTAAATGTGCAAACACAGATCAAGTGTGGCTAGGGTGGCACAAAAGACAGTGGGAGATGCAGAGAAATGTGATGATGTAAACTGAATAATCTAGCACTAACTGGGCCACACAGACAGAGAGGCATTGTGGTGTGGGGGAGCCCTCACATGGGGGAAAGCAAGATGCTGTCACAATAGCTTGAAGGGAGCGAGTGAGAAAGAAGGGAAAATGAGAGAGGGTTAAGTAGGAGGAAAACGAGGAGCAATGTTTGCTGTGTTCCTATACATTTGACATAGTGTTAGGCATTATGACAGTATAGACAATGCAACGGTAGGAATGGCAATCGGTTTTGCTTTTCCTGTTTTAACATGATCACACAAGAGGTTGGCATGTTGTTTCCAATACTTCCGGTACCCTAGGATTGGCCACATTATGCCAACTCACTGACAAGTGCCATCTCCTATCCGACATGTTTGCAACAGCTTACCCTGTGGTGCGACCAGACCGGAAGTGCATTGCGTCGCGTCAGCAGCGTGGCAGACCTGGGTTCGGATACCGCGTAGAAAACAGGAAGTAATCGCATTAGCATAATCAGTGACAAGTGCGTTTTGCAGGTTGCATTTTTCCCTTAACATTACATTTTTACTCTGCTTATGGTTAGGTTTAGATTTGGGTTCAGGGGTACCGTTTATAAAACATGCATTCCTCTTCACTGTATAACTGCCTGTCCAGCTGAAAACATCTCTCTTGGCGCCCCTTTGTGTACATTACACCCTCTAACGCTAAGTTTTTTCCATGTGAGGGTTTAAAACAAGTTAAGCACTATTGACAGCATCTACAGCATAATGTTGATTACCACAAAAAATATTTTCAAACTTGTCCCTATTTAAAAAAACAAACAAATAAAAATTGTGATTATAGTAATGCACTTTCAAGTGAATGGGGCCAGTCCATAAACATTAAAATACATACAATGTAAAAAAGTACAGCCACACAATGTAAACATTATATATGAGTTAACATGAATTTAGTGTGATAAAATCTCTTACTAACCTTATCTGTGAAAAGTTATCCAATATTAAAACTTGGTTGCCATGAAAACGCAATGCCAGTAAGCCATATAAGCGATTTTATAACACTAAAATCATGTAGAACAGCATCACGTGAACACGTACTATGAAATGTTTACGTCTTGTGGCTATACTTTTGAAACAGTTTGTATTTTAATGATTATGGACTGGCCCCATTCACTTCCATTGTAAGTGCCTTATTTATTTATATATTTTTCAATACACAAGGGACAAGTCAAACTTTTTTGTGGTAATCAATATTATGCCACTAATGCTGTCAGTTAAGTTTAACTTGTATTGAACCCGGAATATTCCTTTTATGTACTGTAGAATTCAAAAATGAAGGTATTTTATGGAGCAAATCAACTGAGCGCCTGTGACAGTGGAATTTGTAGTTGTAGAGATTAGCCACACATGTGTACCAGTAAATTTGAAGTCACAGAGAATGTTTTAAGAGTTGCAAACTTGTAGATTTTTTTTTTTTCTCTCCCACAAACACAACAGTTACACATTCTCAGATTCTTCATTGCAGGTGCACAAATCCTATTCTACGAATCACAAATTAAGAGACTCATACGCTCACATTTTTGCTACAGTTGCTGCAGTGAATATGGTGCAAAGCACATTCACACACCCGCATTTTCCATGGAATCTCCATAAATGATTGAATAAATAAATGTATCATGATATACACTATACTGTTACTGTGATATACAATTACTCATACCTTGATATAAAATTTTGATCATATCTAGTGTTGAGTAGCAGTGCTGAAAGCTACCAACATGCAGTCCTTTATATCCTTGAAATTATATTGTACCCCTACCTGACTGAATGGGACACCTAACTGTTTCATGTGTTTCATTCCTCACATTTTCTGTCACTGCAGTTTGAGATATGCAGCTAAAATGCTATCAGTCAGGTCAGTGGATTTAAGGAGGCAGCAAAAAGGCCCAGCGCAGAACTCAACAAGCACATGCTGTATCATGTTGTGTTGGTAAACTGCTCAATTCAGACTGTGGATGATTTGTGTTTAAGACAAAGTTTTTATGCTATAATACTTAAGTGCCACAAGCAACTGTTTAGTGAATTCACCCCACTATTTTCATTGAGTCTCCCCTTTTGGCAAGGAGTTTTAAATGTAGGTTATTCTATTTGCAAAAACCAACCAATTGGCCTAAAAATGCAGACTTATTTACTAAAAGAACAGCCTGCTTGATCATCGGTGTTGGTATTAAAAACAGGCAGCATTTATTCCCAGACGTTTTCCTTTGAACCCTTTCTCAGAACTAATCAGAGTTTTCTGGCTCTCTTTGTTATTGTGGTGCTCATGATGGTAGGAATCGAGACTAGTAGACTACAAAAATGAGAGGGAGGGAGGCAGTGACACAGTAAGACAGACCAAGCAGGAGATTTCTCAAACCTCTAATCACATCACATCCAGGCCTACTGTGGGATGCTGGGTAATGGCATTGTCAGGCTGATGTGCACTGCTTCAGAAAAAAAAGGAAAAAAAACTTTAAGATGTCATTACTTTTAGTAGATGGTGAGTTGAACAGTCATGATATTAAAGACCGCACCAAGGACTGTGTATTGTTGTGGTCCATTTAGACAAGGATTGGACAAGGGATTTAATCCCTCTTAAAATGCTAAAAAGTTAAATAGAACAGCCTTTGTTCGATCAAGTTGTGGTTTGCATGCATTTGTTGGAAGTGTAGCTTGCTGGACAGAGACATAGATGTAGGAGATTGGTCCAAGCACACATCATATTCCTGCATCTTTTATTCATAATCTAGGTCACATTAGGATTAAATATAGGCCTGTTCAGAGATCATCTCTTCCAAAGAGCTTGAAACAATCATTTTCAATAAATCATTTGAGATTTTTGCTTATCTCTCTTTTTTTATATATAATGATCAACCAGTTTATTATAAAATAAAAAAAGTTCAATTTTAGTTCTTAAAAAAATAGTATGCATAGTAATTATCTTTCGTATTCTTTTCTTCCTTTTTCTTTTTTTTTTTTTTTGACACGTTGACTTTGTTTTCCTATTAGCACAGTGAAGCATATGCTAGCATTTAGATGTGGACCCATGCAATCATATAAGGGATTCATCAGAAGTCACATGACTGTGCAGTGGAAAATCAAAGGCTGGGTGACATTTGTGGGATGCGAGCTAAAAGGTCAGCTTGAATGCAACTCTTTCCCCCAGTGTTGTGAAATTATGTGCTAGGAGAGAGGCTGAGTGGAATGGGCCCTGATGGGCAAAAAAGCATTTTTGTTTTCTCTCCTTGTTGGACATTTTTGTCAGTGTTGCTTAATGATACTTTTGTTTTTTAAAGAGTTTAAATCGATGTGTGGTGTTACTGTGCTGGGCACATCTTATCAAATCTTCAAATTTTTGACAAGTGAATGTGCCTTTTTTGCTTGAGTTTAAAATTGGTATGATCAGGCTGAATTGCACCATTCCTATCTTTTTTACACAATATACAGTATGGCGATTACAATACTATCTAAGTGACAGGTAGAGCTCAATGTAAGTATTTGTCCTACTAAAATATAAATGGCTAAAAAAAATCTCCTTTAGCTCTCATTCAAAGGGAGTTGCTATACTGGTATGCCAAAGGGTGCTATTCAAATTAGAGCATATGTATGAAGATAAATTGTGAAGATGTATTATTTTCAAAGGATATATAGCCTCTGAAGGTGTTACAGCAGTAAATATGTATGGACACAATCAAAATGATCCTCTGTTCTTTCATAATCTGCGTTCTATGCTCCCATTCCACACAACAATTACAGATGTACAAATCATCCTCTAAGCCTGTTGTCTTGATTCAGTCTGCAATTTGTGATGACTGAATTAGACTTGACATATGAAGAGTTTTGCATAAGCCCCAGAATGAATTCTCATTTTACTCTTATAAATGTTTCTGGAGAATACACCGTTTTCTTTTGCACAAAGGACAGGAATATTTGGTTGTGCTCATGCGAGTACCTTCTACAAACCTTATCTGACCACTCTTATTTACAATTATGTCACCTACTATCACTCCAGTGTTTCAGTGTTGGTGAAAATTTTGAGACTTTTCTGAATTTAAATGAAGGCTCTGCATCCCCGGGAGTAATCTGGGAATCACTGCAGGCTTTTTTAAGAGGCCTCATTATTTCCTACTCCTCTGGCAAAGAGAAAATATATCTCAACTAAATTCTCTATCTAAGGAACTTAAAGAGCTTGAACAAGTATACTGTTTATCTTAAGATGATTCTGTGTTTATAACATTAAGGACATTGACTACATTTAGTACATGGAAACAGAAAGTTGGTTATTGCGAGAAAGCTGCCTAAGGCTCGAAATCCGTGTTTGGGTTTACATGAGCTGTGTTCGTGGCGTTCTCTTAAATGAAGAAAACGCATATACATGTGTCTCGGTCAGTTAGCAGCTTTCTCCATGGCAACATAATATTCATGTGACGCTTGTGTGAATCCTCTGGGATTCCCCCAATGTACGAGCCATATACACGAACATATGGGAGAGTCTGTATTTTACATTGGTGTGGATAAATGGGTATAGTTTATAGTCTGTGAGTGAGTTAACTGATTAGTAAATGTTGTATTGGGCAGTGACTTCCATAGTGTGCTTGAGTCAGCGCCAGATGAGAATGAGAATTGGGAAGCGCATGTAAAAAATAACGAACGTTCATAAAATAGCTCATAGAAAACTCTCTTAACTGCTAAGATCAATCTTTATTGGGTCCAAGACCAGTCCAGAATCTTTTGCAATATAGTTTTGCAGGGAGTCAAAATTCAAAATGCACTATATAACAAGCCTATCTAATCCTTCACAGCAGTCAATTCAGTTCATCAAATCAAACCCACATATCAGAATAACCAGAAAAATGCTATGCAACTGCTATGACCTATAGTCCTTGACACATATTTTTCAGTGTATTCCATGCGTCCCGCCTTGAGAATCTCCACAAATTTGTTGAAAAAGTCGTTACGTTCGCCTCTTTATCTATTGAAATCAGAAATTAGCTACCGATGACAGCATCATGATCTTTCCTATCTGAGTGAAAAAGTATTTTTATTTTATATTTTGGGTGGTCTTTAGATAACAATTCCCTTTTAGCTATGAAATGAATGTCACACCTTTTCCCTCGTAATGAAGATATGCAGTTAATATTAGCCATTTATTTGAATTTTCTTTTTGTCCTTTTTTCTTTTTCCCCTTTTGTTAAAATAGAATAAAAAAAAAATTTATAAACTAAAAATCAGGAAAATAAAAGACAAAGAGGATTGATACTTCGTATATTTTAGGCTAAATATAATAAACAAATATAATTTACTTACACAACTTCTGCTGGTGTGAACTTCGCTACAGAGCGATAAACAGCTCAAGTTCAAACACAATGATTTCTTTCTTGATTTTAGTGGAAAGAAACTACATGTCATTTTATTGTTGGGAATTAGCGACTTTGTGACTGGGTATGTTTACAACTGCCAGCATTCATCACCAATTATATGTAAGGAATTTGCATAATGGTTAACTTATGGCTTTAAGCTTAAGCCTGCATCATTTTCCAAACACTAATGCAAGGAATTTAGCTCAGAGGGATTCTTGAATCGGGGAATAATATAAGGAAGAATTAATCTTTATGTAAGATCAAAGTCTTCGGCCAGCAATGAGTTGATCTGAATGTAATGTTAATTCATACAGTAATACTACTTTCAATGTGATTGAAAATAATATCACAAATATATATATATATATATATATATATATATATATATATATATATATATTTCTCTTCTTTTCTCCCAAATTTGGAATGCCCAATTCCCAATGCGCTCTAAGTCCTCGTGGTGGTGTAGTGACTTGCCTCTATCTGGGTGGTGGAGGACAAATCTCGGTTGCCTCCGCATCTGAGACCGTCAATCCGACAATGTTTATGAGCACATAGCTTTAGTATCAACAGATTTCTAGGGACCAATATGATTTGATAAAATATACAGTCAAATTCTCTTTGAATACAAACAAGACTTTATTGCTAATCTACAACATAAAACTAAATTAACACACATAGACAAACATAAAACAGGTTGGTGTGTGAGCTGTAACAGAAGTGAATGGAAATAATCTGTAACACAGAAAGTTGAACTTTATGGAGTCTGTAGACCATGCCCTGAGAACCATTGATACTTCATTTAGGATACCTCGATTTGCAGTCGGGTTACCCAAAGTATTTAAATAAAACACCAGATCTTTCTAGCAAAAGTCTGGAGATGTATTTGTGTTTTGTTTCGTTGTTTTGGCTCTTTGGTTTGTCTGTAGAAAGTTCTGGTTGTGCTCCATCAATGTTTTGGACCACTGTTTAAGATTGTGGATGCCGGATAGTTCAGTGCTGCAATGATCAGGCGGGGCTTTGAAACAATGACTTCTTTGGAGAAGTCAGACTGGATGGAGTTTCAAAACTCCTGCAATGCTCTTAAAGAGAACTCCACCTTTTGTTAAATGTGGAGAACTCGCGATGATCTACATTTCGATGTCAACTCTGGATAACTTCCTGCGTGGAACTTAAAGAAGAACTCTATACTCCAGACTCCTGACTCCTGGATTCCCTGAACACAGGAAAGCTGGGAGTCCTGTGGGTAAGAGACCCGGGCTGACGGAAACTTCTTTCTGTCTTAAATGGAACCCTTCTTAAAGAGAACTCCTTTAGTATGCCATGGTTTGAGATCGGGTTACTCAAATTATATTAAAGAAAGCACCAGATTTCAGCAAAAGTCTGGAGGTTTGTACTTGCATTGCATGTGGAGTTCTTTGAAGTCCTTTGGCTTGGTTCAGTTCCAGGAGGCCTTTGTTTGGTACGATGGATGGGTGATGGAATGACCAGGTAGAGCCCCAGAAGCAAGGCCTCCCGCAAGAGAGACTCTGGACTTCCCGGGACTGAGGTCAAAGTGTGTGTAAGCCGTAGAGCAGAAAAGAGAGAGAGGGGTTGTCCAGGCTAGTCTTTTAACCATTTATGTTTGGTCACACCCCAAAGAGGCTCTTAGCCAATCAGAGGCGGCTTTTCAGAGGGCCTGTGGTCAAAGTGTCCTCCCCTCAAGATAATTAATTTATGTCTCTTTGTTCCAAGTTTCCTCAGTTTTCCCGCTCAGAAAAAGAGCATACTTTTATCCTGACTTTTATATAATGAAATCGGCGCAAGAGACATGACATTTGTTAACATCAACATTCTCTATGTAAACAGACAAGCATTTAAATAAGAAAAATGACATACTTTCTCTTTGTGGTTACTTCACTGCACAGTAAAATTTGAATATTTATTATTATGCATTGTATAAGTGTGCAGCATGTATGCACAAGGTCAGAATAATGCATTCTATGATTCTAACCACAGTTAGGCATCATGTGATTCATGTTAGCATATAAAACTTGGTTATGTGTATGAGGTGTAAAGTCAGATTTGAGTGAGTCCAGCAATTGTGTCAAAGTTCATAGATCCTTTTTTGCAGCTGTTTGCATAATAATGATCAGAAAGGATGTCTTATGATTCCTCTTAGTTTAATTTTAAGCATAGAAATTGGTTATGTTCAAGAACAAAGAAGTCGTAGTGTTGGAACTGTGTTGTTCTTTGCAATTAAGGGAGTTTTTTGAGGGAGTCTGCTTTAGCTCTGTGTCTTGGTAATGAGTTTTTAGCACATGATGATTATACTGACTATCACCTCTGCCCTTTAGGGGTGAGGGTGTCCTTGCTGAGATGGCCGAATCAGTCATGTGATGACCATTAATATTTAGGGCATTTCTGATATACAACATGGACGAGGAGGGGTCTTGGTGCATCCACAGATCTACCTTTGTTCTCAAGACGGTTAAGGTTAGGCAGATATGCATTTCGTCTCATTTCTACAGGGTTGATTCAAACTTTATAGCGCTGTCTTGGCAGAGTCTTTAAATTTATTGCCCTGAGGAATTCCAGTGTAGACTGCGGGCCTCTGTGTCTTAGTTTTTAACTTGGAAGGAAATACCAGTGTAAATCCTGGATTCAAGTCGTTCTGCGTAGAAATTGTTCATTCTTCTGCCCATAAGCCCTACCTAATCCCCCCTTTGATTGCTTAAGTTTGAAGTGGAAACAATCATCTGAGATTGCTGGAAAACAGGCAGAAGACAACCACAAACAAACAACAAAACAAGACTGCCATCAAAGCTAAAGCACTGGTGCAGAATAATGAATTACTCAGTAAGTGTTCTAACATTCAGATGAATCTTGAGATGTTTTGGTGCTATTTGGACTCTTTTACAATTGTTCGGGTTTTAGAGTCATCTTTAATTATCCTTAGTGGTTTGGAAACCAGTAAAGGGTCATTTTGATTTGATTGGGGTGAATCATCGTGAATACGAGCGATCGTTTGTGAAATTGAATCGATTAGAGTCAGTTCAGTTAGGTGAATTCCTTCCGCCTTGTTTCTGTCACAATTCAGAACCAAGGGTGAAGTAGTACCCATTTAAAACAAGACAGATTGAGCTTAGTTTGACACTCTTCACTCGGGAAATATCGAAAGGCTAATTCATAAACATGAAGGATCGCATTCTTATGGAAATTGATCCGAATGGTTCAATGGTCTAGCGTAACGCAGTAAGTTCCTTCAATTTAGTTGGGACTTTTTCTTGTCCACACTGTCATGGAATATCACTGACAAATGTCTTATTTGTTCAAGGCTTTCTGAATGCTCTATGAATTTATGGTGGCTCGTGAACAAAAAGCATAAGGAGTCAATCCTGATATAGTGCCACTGACTTTTTTGCTGACTAAATGGATTAGCTTTAGCACTTTGCCTGTTGAAGAGGATTCTGAGTGTTTCCTATCATAATGTGGGTGTAAGTTGTACATAACCAGTGTCAAGTGGTTAGTGTATACTTATATGAACGTAGTGTAGGGTAGCTAGGGTTTTTAGGTATTTTAAAATAATGTTGGGTGCTTTGCCTATGATGAAAACAGTTTGATATTTTCCTGTAGTGGTTGGATGTGTTAGTGGTGTATTGTAAGAACAGTTCGAACTATGTCAGGCTGTTTTAGCTGTATATGAGACTGTTTAAATCTTTCAGACTGTTTCAATCTCCCCCCTTTTCTGGGCTTTTCAGAGCTCCTGTCTGTCGACTTGGTTTCAGTGGACCCATTTGAAGACTGCCGCTTTTTGTCTTGGCTAATCTGGATCCTATAGGTCAATGTTTCCCAACCACTGTGCCACGACACACTAGTGTGCCATGAAAGACTGTCAGGTGTGCCGTGGAAAACTATAAAATTCCAAAAAATAAATAAATGCATGAAAAATAAAATAGATAATTTCAGGGATCCAAACTCCTCACCTTTTGGAGAAATTTGCCGTTTTGAAACCATAATGGGTCATATTTGTGATTGTGAAGAGCAATGATTAATGTGCAAAAGTGACTGATATTTATACGTGTTAAGGGTCTTTCACATGACTCACGTCAGCGCTGCAGAGTACATTGAAGTCTATGAAGTGACACCACTTTACACCAAAGTGTTTTTCACACACACGTTTTTGCTTCACCAATAATGTCTTTGAGAGTACTAAGCAACAATAAATATTTAAAAACTGTCCAAATTTGTGAAGAGACATTGAATATCTCATAATTTCTTTTCATTAAATATTACCTTATCATTTACGAATATCAGAGACCCCAGTTATTGAACTAATTTAAATTCACCAAGAAAACGCTTAGACCTAAACATAAACGAGTCCTTTTATTACTTTCTGCTATCAAAGCAACTGCAAGCTTTTTTCTCTCTTCCAAATACATGTTTTCAATGTTTATTGTGCACACCTCCCGCTTTTTTACGTGGCAAACTCGTAAAATCGCCCCTCTGTGATGTTTTCTGCAACTCTTGTCATGTGGAGGGCAATGCGGCGCTTGACACTAGCGTTGAACGGAGCGTTGACGTCTGGACTCCACTCATGTGAAATGCGCGTTACAATGACGAAAAAACATTATTGAAACTCAAAATTATTATTATTTGTCTATTATTGTGGTCTTTTCTGATAAAAGTCATGCTCAGCCATTTAAATAGGCTACTGTAAGAAAATGATACCGTAGATCTGCTTTGTGTTTATAATTCTTATACTGAAGTCAGTAGATTTGTAGCCATGCAAGTTTTAATAAAGGAGAAGGTAAGGACGTTATTGAAACTCACTATTATTAGACTATTATTGTTGTCTTTTTGGATGAAAAATAATGCTCAGACTGAAGGAAGACTTTAGATCTGCTTTGTTCTTTTAATGCTTAAACACTATAAAGTCTCTTGGTAGATTTCAGTCATGAACGACTCAAAATGATTCACTGACTCACTCATAGAACATAAGATGCTCATTTGTCGCCACCTAGTGACATTTCCAGAAGGGGTCACTGAACTAATCAGTTAATAAAATTGAACAAATTTGTGAAACAGAAGCAAGCCTCACCAAAATACTCTTAATTTGCAGCTAATTCTGCACAATTGTAAACTTGAATAAACTTGAATCACTAAAATAGCTGGAATTGGTGCTTTTAGCTTATTCTTTAAAAAAAATATCCCCAGAAAATTTTTTCGTGGACCAGTGATTTTCTTACCTTTTTCACCCCTCATGAGTTTGCATTCCTGTAATTTGTTGTGGCATTGCAAGAACAAATCTACAAATTGGAAAAGAAGCAAATTTATTGTTTTTTTCATTACCCATTTAGCGCTCTTGCCACCTGTGACCTCACACAGTGTAGCCTACCTATGTGACATGTTTATTTATTTATTTATTTTTTTTTTTTTTTTTTGCATAGCCGAATTTTAAACATTACAAGTACACATGCTACTAAGATGGACAGAAAACATGGACAAGTTCTTGAAAAGGAAAAATATTGACGATGGTTAGCCAATGTGGGATAGTGGTGTGCCGTAGAATTTTTTAGTCGTAAAAAGTGTGCCGTGGCAGAAAAAAGGTTGGGAAACACTGCTCTAGGTGACTGTGGGTGCTGATGAAGCCACAATTCATGGAAGTCTTTCACACAGTTCTTGATTTCTGTATATGACTCGTCGTGAGCTTCTGTATGACTGAGTTTCTGTCATGTTGTGAGTTAGGATGTGGTTGAGGTTAAGGCTAATGGCTGAGTTTTCAGTCCATAAGCCGGTCACTGTTGTGCCTGGCACCTGTATTCCTGTCATTGTTCGAGACAAGATGCGTATGAATTGTCTTTATGATCTGCCTTGTGTGGACTCTGCTTGAAGTATGCTGTGAGTAGCTTCAGATGTTCTGGTGAGTCTTCTGCAGGTGGCTTATCTTGTTATTGTGCAGGCTCATTTCTGTGTCTGTCTAAACAGTGTTGAAATGGCTTTCGTTGTCAGTTGCCTTTAAACGTCCATCTGGGTTCCCATGTCATCCTTTCTCTTGGATTGCTTGAGGAATGTGGTTTGTTCCACAGTTTCTCCCAGTGTTTGGACATACATCTGGGACTGGTGCTGATGTGGGGGTCACACTCTTGGTCGCCATGGGCTTTACTCCACTTTATGCTGAAGATCCTGGCTTTGCTGTGATGCCACATATCTTCAAATGCCAGCCCTTGGTTTTGAGAGGTAAGACTTGAGACTGACGATGCCTTGGGGTCTTTCTTAAGGCAATTTTTTGTTTAACATAAGCCTTATATGCTAAGTCTTGCAGTTGTTGAGTTGTCATCGTGCGAGGACAAGCTGTGACTCCTAGATGATAGCTCACCTTGGGATGCAGTTTTCGGAGGAAGATGGCTTTGAAGTTGATTTCTTTTTCCATCTCAGGTACGTTCCGGGACTTGAAGTAGGCTTGCCATTGTCGATGGTAGTAGGCTTGTATGGTCTCTTTCCGACCCTGTTTGATGTTCAGGGCAGTAAACAGTTCTTGCTTAGAAAAAATTATTTAATCAGGGCCTCTCTTAGAAGTTAGTAGTCAGACTTTGTGTGGTCTGTCTATCTGTCAAGAAAACTTTGCACTCCAAGACTGAATGTTATCCATAGTAGGTAGAAAGTGTCTCTGTTAGTCATCTGAGGCCTCATATTCAGGTGGAAGTCTATGTCATGCAGGTAAGCATGGATATCGTGACCCTCAGCAGGATTTGGCATGAACTTGTCAATGTTCCTTGCCAGCTTATTGAGGTCTTTAAAATCTATTCTAGGTGCTGCATCAGGGTTTGTTTGGATGTTCACCCTTTCACTGTTGTTGGCGAGGGGTTCTTGGAAGAGGCCCGGTGGGGTTTTGTGCTGTGGGCCCTCATTTCTTTCATCATATGGCAGCTTTTGGTTGGAGGATGGTGCTTTGTTGAACAGGGGTGCTGCTATGGGATGCCTGTCCATTATAAGCTCTCACCTTAACTCGTAAGAGTGTTTCAGTTAATCTCTGACCATGTCAAGCTCATCTTTGGTGAGGATAAGTTGTTAGGTCAGGGTTTCAACTTCAGTTCTGGACATTTCCAGATGGCCTTTTTTTGAGAGTTCATGTTTTTCAAATCAAACCTGGCTTTTTCTAGTTGCGCTGCATTGTGTTGGAGTTTCTTTTCCAGGTCCTCTTGGGTGGCATTAGCCTGCTGCTCTCTGTGCTAGGCAGCTGTCAGGGCTTCCTGGAGCCATTTGTTTTCTCTCGTTGAGGCTTGTTCCAATTGTTCTGACCCCTTGCGTTGATCTTGGGCTTCAGCTTCTAGCTGGTCTATGTGGCACATGGCATGCGTTAGCACCTTTTGGGTCTTTGTGGACTGCAGCTTTAGGTCATTTACTTCCTGTGTCAGATGGGCATCATTCTTGTCACTCAGTTTCATCTGGCCTATGAGGTTGTGAGCCAGGGAGCTGGTGATTTTTATTTTTATTTCCAGCATGACACACTGTCCCGCCTCCAAGTCTTTCCAGTGGGCCGTGGGGTCAGTATTCAGCAACATGTTGGCACACTGTAATGGAAGACTAGGGAGAGAGCTGACAGATCTGCACATGGTTAAGGACCTAAGTGTAGTGTTACTGCTAGGCTTTAGTGAATGTGGGCAACCAGTGAAGTGTAATTAAATTTATTTTCAATCTGGCAGGATTGACAATTTACACCTGTTTTATCTGGTACAGTTGAACTGCTTACCTCAGATGCCTCAAAGGCACGCTTGGGGGGCGGAGATGGTTACCTGGCACTTCTCTCTGCAATTTATTTCCGGATGTGGTTGCATTTGAATGCCAGAATTTGGATTGCGTTGATAAACACAAAGAGAGAGTGGTTGCGTGAGGGTAGACTAGAGAACACACAAAATGTTTTAATGATTTGACATTTCACGATGACTCTTTTTGATGGCAAATATTTTAACCAGAATTATCGGTGGTTAAACAGGCTTTGTCTCTAGACTGTAACAGGAAGGAGAGAAAAGTCAGAGGGAGACAGAGAATTTAAAATGAAATGGAAAATAAACTAAGACTAAATGAACAAAATCCACCAATACATTTTCTGTTGTTATGCTTATTGGCAATATCAGGGATTCTGATTGAGGCTTGGTCCTCATTGACCGTGATTGTGTAACAAATTTTATTGGAGGGATTTTGTCAATTTAAAATTCCACTGTGGGGAAGTGGATGGAGTCTTTTACTGTGGGACATGGAGGTTGAGTTGATACTGCTCTGGTGGGGGCCCTCCACATAAGACAGATCACCTCAATACCCAACACACAAAAGGGAAAAAGGGAAATAAAATTAAACAGCCAATAAGTAATTAAAATAAGCTGGAAACTGATGGGTGGTAGGTAATAATAGGAATGATAGGCAGCGGTAAGTTTTCTGTAAACTTACACTGCTTCAGACTTATTATTATCTAAAGTAGTTAAGCCTATTATCTAAAGTAGTTAAGCCTTAAGCAATAGATGAGTGATAAAAGAAGCAATGGGAAGAACATTTTAATTGACTATCCAATTTAACTCAATTTACATTTAACTCAATTGTTAGAGAAACAGTATTTTTTTTAAGATGAGGTAATAGAAAGAAAAAAATTATAAAATGCATAATGAGAGAGAAAATATGTGTGCAAAGTTTGAGAAGTTAGAGGGTTAAATCACTTCCAGTTTGTTCAAACACAAGCTGTATTTTTCTCTAACAGGCCACAGGATGCTAACCGCTATCTTTTGATGTTATGGTTTAGTATAGGCTTTCAATGCAAGACCGTTAATTCAAGTTAGCTTAGCTGTGCTGAAAGTTTGTTTACCAAAATGCCATCAGCAGGTTGCGAATGCATGGTGAGGAGTTGTCCCAGAAGAGTCTCCTAGAACTTCCTGTGAACTCTTGTCATCATGGCAACCAAAACCAACACATTTTGTTACATTTGTTACATTTTAGCAAGCTTGTGAAATGTCAGTGTGTTTCTAACAATGCATGAATAACAGTAACATTCAGCTCATTATAACGTGGCGATTGCGATTGCAATGCATTCAAAGTGAATCTTAATTCACAAATAACAGACAACACACGTATCCTGTTTATGGTGTGGTACTTTAAACTTTAGTTCCTTCAGAGTGATTAACAGTGCACAAGTGACAAACACAACATTTAACTGTCTCACAAAGTGCCGTTACAACATTAATTAGTTTAAAGTAAAACTTTAAAACAATGCGCAAGTAACAGATGCTGTATGCAAATGTTTTACAGAGTGGCTCTTATAATTTAAATACATTCAGTGTGAGATTTATCTCTATTTAAACGACAGGTTCACTGCGGCTATTTCAACGAGAATTTCTTTTGATCTCTGAAGATCTTAGATTCTCGTGCCAGTTTCTGTTTACACAGCAGGGTTTCTCCTCTGTCGGTACACAGATTTACTGTAAATCTCTAACTTGATCAAGCATTTGAAACTCAAACATAAACGCATATTGGTAAATGAGTTTCAACAGCAAATTAATTAGAATGGTATTATGGCAATACATCTGGACTATTGCAGAGGGAAATTAATATAAACTCAGCAAAAAAAGAAATGTCCCTTTTTCAGGACACTGTATTTTAAAGATAATTTTGTAAAAATCCAAATAATTTTACAGATCTTTATTGTAAAGGGTTTAAACAAGGTTTTCCATGCTTGTTAAATGAACCATAAACAATTAATGAACATGCACCTGTGGAACGGTCATTAAGACACTAACAGCTTACAGACAGTAGGCAATTAAGGTCACAGTTATAAAAACTTAGGACACTAAAGAGACCTTTCAGCTGACTCTGAAAAACACCAAAAGAAAGATGCACAGGGTCCCTGCTCATCTGCGTGAACGTGCATTTGGCATGCTACATGGAGGCATGAGGACTGCAGATGTGGTCAGGGCAATAAATTGTAATGTCTGTACTGTGAGACGCTGAAGACAACGCTACAAGGAGACAGGAAGGACAGCTGATCATCCTTGCAGTGGCAGACCACGTGTTACAACACCTGTACAGGATCGGTACATCCAAATATCACACCTGCGGGACAGGTACAGGGTGGCAACAACAACTGCCCGAGTTACACCAGGAACACACAATCCTTCAATAAGTGCTCAGACTGTCCGCAATAGGTTGAGAGAGGCTGGACTGAGGGCTTGTAGGCCTGTTGTACGGCAGGTCCTTGCCAGACATCACCTACAACAATGTCGCCTATGAGCACAAACCCACCTTCGCTGGACCAGACAGGACTGGCAAAAAGTGCTCTTCACTGATGAGTCGCGGTTTTGTCTCACCAGGGGTGATGGTCGGACTCGCGTTTATTGTCGAAGGAATGAGTGTTACACCGAGGCCTGTACTCTGGAGCGGAATCGATTTGGAGGTGGAGGGTCCGTCATGGTCTGGGGCGGTGTGTCACAGCATCATCGGACTGAGCTTGTTGTCATTGCAGGCAATCTCAACACTGTGCGTTACAGGGAAGCAGGGTTGGGAGGGTTACTTTTGAAATGTATTCCACTACAGATTACAGAATACATGCTGTAAAATGTAATTTGTAACGTATTCCATTAGATTACTCAAGGTCAGTAACGTATTCTAAATACTTTGGATTACTTCAGCACTGGTAGATTTTTTCACTTGTTTTGACTATAAAAACTCTGCCAGTACAGTAAGACAAAATACACATGTTAAAAATACATTCTCTGAAAAACCTAAATATCTTATGCAGTGTTGTTTCTAAAACAAGATCAATCAAATCTTGTTTTAAGGATTTTTTGATATTTTTACAGGAAAACAATACAAAAATGATTATCAAGAATACGATTTTATTACTAGAAAAAAGAAATTATGATCCAACGTGAATTTTCTCGATTAAAAAAATATATGATTGTGCCTGGTAACGTGCATTTAAAATGGCTAGAAATAGCATTTTAGCTTACACAAGGTTTATTTCTATTTCTTCTGCTCCAGACTTACTTCAAACTTATTCTCTGTCTGCTCGTATGAATGTAACACACCTTAAGAAAGTGTTTCACCGCTTTTCAAATGCACTTTGGATCGAATCATTTATATGTATAAATGTTTTCCATCTAAAAGGACTAAATATTAAATGAAACAAATGACAGTAAAATGCAAAGTAATCTGTTCAGTAATCAAAATACTTTTTGAAAGTAACTATTCTAATTACCAATGATTGTAACTGTAGTGGAATACAGTTACTTATATTTTGTATTTTAAATACGTAATCCCTTTACATGTATTCTGTTACTCCCCAACCCTGCAGGGAAGACATCCTCCTCCCTCTTGTGGTACCCTTCTTGCAGGTTCATCCTGACATGACCCTCCAGCATGTCAATGCCACCAGACATACTGCTCGTTCTGTGCATGATTTCCTGCAAGACAGGAATGTCAGTGTTCTGCCATGGCCAGCGAAGAACCCAGATCTCAATTATATTGAGCACGTCTGGGACCTGTTGGATCGGAGGGTGAGGGCTAGGGCCATTCCCTCCAGAAATGTCCGGAAACTTGCAAGTGCCTTGGTGGAAGAGTGGGGTAACATCTCACAGCAAGAACTGGCAAATCTGGTGCAGTCAATGAGGAGGAGATGCACTGCAGTACTTAATGCAGCTGGTGACCCCCCCTTTGTTCAGGGACACATTATTCCATTTCTGTTAGTAACATGTCTGTGAAACTTGTTCAGTTTGTGTCTTAGTTGTTGAATCTTTTTATGTTCATACAAATATTTGCACATGTTAATTTTGAGTTGACGTTTATATGTGTGTGTGTGTGTGTGTGTGTGTGTGTGTGTGTGTGTGTTGTGTGTGTATAAAAAATCAAGCTTTTGATACTTAGCGCAACTGAGGGACTTGTACACAACTATTACACAAGGTGCAAACATTCATTGATGCTCAAGAAGACAACACATTACTATATGCATACTATATTTTATGTAAATATCTGTAATGTAGATTCTGAAGAGCAATACTAAATAAAAAAATTCAGATCCACTTTATATTAGGTGGCCTTAATTACTATGTACTTAACCATTTGATACAATGTACTTATGTACATACATGTTGCATGTAATTACATTTAAAGTACTTGCATTTAATTACATTTGTAGTTACACTGTTAACTTTACCCCTAACTCAACCCTTACCCCAAAACCTAACTCTATAATCCTAACCCTAACCCTACCCTTACTCCTACCTGTACCTCAACCTCTGTAGCACCAAATGTGGGAATTTTGTAGTTGTAGTTATACAGTAAATAAATAGTCACAGTAAATACATAGTCTATGTATTAAATGTTAGTACATAGTAGTTAAGGCCACCTAATATAAAGTGTGACCAAAAATTATTTTATCTCTTATATTTATATAAACTATGAAAGGAGTGTGAACTTTTGAGATAAAAGCGAATGAAAACTTATCTTCTCAACTATATATACTGTTTATTAAAACTCTGATTAATCGGTTATCAGCTGTCTTCCTTTTCTTCAGCTTTCTACCTTGTTTCTGAACAGTAATCTAAATCGAGAAATTCTGTGATTTGGCAACTAAAAACAGCCATTTGGCTTAATGTTTCAGTTTACGAGCCAATGGCTTCTAAGTCATTTTTTTAGTCTGGCGCTCTGGTCGCACAATAATGTGTTTTTTTTTTTTTTTTTTTTTCTTTTTTTTTGGTAAAGCAGCAGCTTCATTTCTGGTGTCCTGCCATAGACACCATGCCTGGTAAATGTTTTCCAGTCTTTAAATGATTCCTTCAAGTCTTTAGCTGTCACTCTTGGGTTCTTTTTTTTTTTTTTTTCCATTTCATTGAGTATTGTGTCATCGTGTGCCCTTTGAGTCATCTTGGCTGGATGACCACTTCTAGGGAGAGTAGCCACAGTACTAAACTGTCTCCATTTATAGAAGATTTGTCTAACTGTGTACAGATGAATGTCTAAGCTCTTTGAGAGAACTTTGTAATCCTTTCAGCATATAGATATTAGATCTGTGCACTCTAAAGTGTGAAATAGAGCGTTATATTGAGTCCTGTGCTTAGGGGAGAGTTCAAAGGCCTCATTCCAAAGAACATCTGTCCTGTTTCTCTGTACTAGGAGGATGCTTGCGAATCGTCTCTTTTGTAATAGATCATGTGAGGAGTGGTCAGGCGCATTGCACATTTGGTCATGATAATTACTTTTGAATCAACAGCTGGAGGGGGTTAAACTCAGATCAGAGCAGGGCCGCTCTGATTTACGCACGGGTTCCAGGGCCCATGGTTGCAGGGGCAGCATCCACCACCGAAGGTGCATATGTAAACACGTTTAGCGGTAGACGTTGATATAAAAACAGAGACAGTGCGCAACAGCTAAACTGTCCGTGCAGCGCATGGTCATTGAGTAACAAAGTTCCAAAATTTCACAAAGTTAACAAAGAGTAACAAAGTTTTTATTCTCCTTCCTTCTCCCATCCCTTTTTAAATTTTTACCGATTGTTAATTGATTGGAAATGTGGGATTGGGGGTGCTGAGGGAGTCTTGGGAGGGTCTTTTGGTTGTTGTTTCTTATTTCGTATGGGTATGTGTAGTGGGTTTGTCCTGGGTGAGTGAGATGTCTGATCTTTATGACAAAATGTTTTGTATCTGATTTGTACATAATGTTCAAATGACTATAGCTGAAATTACATCTGAACAAGGATTTGCTGCCTTTTATTGCGACCACAGAGATTGCAAATGTGGAGTCAAATTGCTTTGCGAAACAGAAGATGCATCAACAGGGCAACATTACCAGCCAATAGCTCAGCCCAAACTGAAAGCCTCTTTTCAATTAAAAACCTGAAGAGCAGCCAGCATGCAATGATGCCATTAGCAGGCTCTACGAATGAAATGAGTGTGATCTGGCATGGTTGCATCAGTGTTGTATCATTGAAGGGACAGTTCCCCCAAAAATTACAATGTTGCCATCATTTACTCATTCTTATATAGTTCCAACCGTCCCCGTATTACATTTTTTTCTTATGAGGAACACAAAATTATGTGTTAGGCAGAATGTTTGCATTAGTCACCATTTGCTTTCATTGTGTGAAAAAAAAAAAAAACATGTAATGAAAGTGACTTAATTAGACAGTTGTTTGTGTGCATGTCATTATGCTTTATGTTTCTATTGTGAGCTGTCCCTTAAATCTGATGTATAGCAATCATGGTCTTAGAGATGAGACCAAAAGGGTTCACAAGAGTCACAGTGATTGAGTTTTGACATGCTTCCTAATTAAGGAGAATACAAGCCAGGCCATAATGTACAGGAGGATACTGAATGCAAGACATTTTTTGTTTGATTGGTGAGGAAGGTAAGGGTGCAAATTCTTTAAAACCGGCATGAAATCAAAATTGACCCTATTTATTGTATTGTATTATATTTTCATCCATGCATATTTGCTATTATAAAAAAGAAGACTTGATCTCATAATCTTTTATCAAACCATCTTTACTTGCTCTTCCGGTGATATGACTGACTCTTCTCTGCTGACATATGCAAGGCTGCGCTGCAGTTAAGTCAGTTTTTAGTCAGTTTTAACCCTGCCCTTCAAGAGTCATGTACACAAACCTGGCTTCAAAGCAGCTAATGCAGAGATGAAGAGGTGTATTTTAGTCTGTTTGCCTCCCAAAACCCTGTTCCCTAACCCAAACTACCGTGGTTATATGCCTGCTAGCTTGATATTCAGAAGGAAATGTGTTCGAGACATTTCACGGCTGAATTAGGGTGACCAGACATCCCGATAAAACCGGGACAGTCCCGATTTTACGGGCCCGTGTCCCAACGGAGTTATAGTCGGGACACCCTTTGTCCTTATAATCAGTCTTAGCCTAATATTTTATGAAAAATTACCATTGCTGTGCTTCGTGCTTTTTCTGAAATGAGAAACTTGCAACGAATAATGAGAGAATTATTCATTCTCATAGTCTCTGAATCAGCAGGGCTTTTTCCACTGTGCTAAACTTTCTCCACATCACCCCCATGTCATGGTCATCTGGTCACCCTAGCCTGAATGCTTCCAGAGGGGATCACTGCTGAATACAATGAGTCGGATGCATCTGGAGTTTATCCATAATTTTAATGCAGGTATCTTGGGATTTAAAGCACGAGTAAGTGTTCTTTTCCCTTTATATTTAGCGTATTGTGAATCAAAACGTTGAAATATTTTATAACCCTAAATATTTTTTACTCACTTGTTTCTTATACATCTGCATTGGACTTACACAATGGCTCCAGCCTTGTCGCAGGCAAAAATCGCGATGTGCTGTGAGAGTTTTTATAGAAACATTTCATATGAAGTGATTCACAAAAAATATAAAACAACAATAAAAAACAAAGGATAAGTAAAAGAATCAAAAGCACCAAAAAAGAAGTACGTATTAAAAGAGATAGAAAATAAAATCAATAAATAGGGCTAAATATTGAAATATGCAAGGAAGCCTAGTTAAAATCATTAATATGCTACACTGTTGTCACGTGACCTCACTTTTGTTTAATTTCTGCACGAGGCATCCAGTTATCATCCATCCATCCATCCATCTTCGACCGCTTATCCGGGACCGGGTCGTGGTGGCAGCAGACTATGCAAAGTAGCCCATACGTCCTTTTTCCTGGCCCTTTCCTCCAGCTCATCCTGGGGGATCCCGAGGTGTTCCCAGGCTAGCCAAGAGACATAATCTCTCCAGCGTGTTCTGGGTCTTCCCCTGGGCCTCCTCCCTTTTGAACATCCCTGAAACACCTCCGCAGGAAGGCGTCCAGGAGGCATCCTAATCAGATGCCCGAACCACCTCAACTGGTTCCTTTCAAATTGGAGGTTCTACTTCAAGCCCCTTTGATGTCAGAGCTTCGCACCCTATCCCTTAGTGTGAGCCCTGACACCCTATGAAAAAGCTCATTTTGTCCGCTTTTACTCACGTTCTTATTCTTTCATCACTATCCAAAGCTTATGACCATAGGTGAGGGTTGGAATGTACACCGTCTGGTAAATTGAGAGATTTGCTTTAGGCTCAGTTCCTTCACCACCATGGTCCAGTACAGTGACCACATTACTGCAGATGCTGCATCTATCCACCTGTCGATCTCACTCTCCAACTTTTCCTCAATCGTGAACAAGACCACGAGATACTTGAACTCCTCCACTTGGGGCAGCTGCTCTCTCCCTACCTGAAGAGAGCAATCCACCATTTTCTAGCAGAGAACCATGGCCTCAGACTTGGAGGTGCAGACCCTCATCCCAACTGCTTTACACTCAGCCACAAACCTCCCAAGTGTGTGCTGGAGGTCACAGCATGATGATGCCAACATGACCACATCAGCTGCAAATAGCAGGGATGCAATCCTGATTTCCCCAAACTGGACACACTCCACACCTCGGCTGTGCCTTGAGATCCTCTCCTTGAATATCACTAACAGGATCGGTGACAAGGGACAGCCCTGTTGGAGTCCAACAGCCACTGTGAACAAGCTTGACTTAATGCCGAGGATGCGGACACAGATCTCTCAGTGGTTATACAGGGACCAAATGGCATGCACTAGCAGCTACGGTACCCCATACTCCCGCAGCATCCCCCACAGGACATCCCGGGGGACATGGTCGTATGCCTTTTCCAAGTCCACAAAACACATGTAAACTAGATGAGCAAACTCCTACACCCCCTTTAGGACCCACGCTAAGGTAAAGAGCTGATCCTCGTTCCACGTCGGGGATGGTATCCGCATTGTTCCTCAATGTGAGGTTTGACAGTCATCTGGAGTCTCTTCTCCAGCACCCTGGCATAAGTTTTCCCAGGTAGGCTGAGAAATGTAATCCCTCGATGGTGTATTCCAACTCTCCAGGCCCCCTTTTTAAAAATGGGAACTGCCACACCTGTCTGCCAATCCCTAGGTACCACCCCAGATGTCCATGCAATGCAGAAAAGGCGTGTCAGGCATGACAGCCCAACAACATCCAGGGCCTTTAGCATCCTAGGGCTAATCTCATACACCCCTGGCGCCTTGCCACTTTGGAGCTCTTTGACTACCTCAGTGACCTCTGCCAGGGAAATGGGTCTGAGATCGTAGCTCCAAGCCGGAGGCTTGTGAGTATACCCACACCCGCTCAATGCCTTTCCCACAAGGAGGCGGCCCCATGTTGTTTTTCAGGCTATGCCTGGCTGGGCCCCATGGATCAAAGCCTAAGGGCCCTGGTTTACCGGTTCCAGGCGAGGTCACTTTTCTTCCTGCTGGCCACATCATAGGAGAGATTTGGATTGCTCTTCATCTGGCCTCTCGCCTGAAACCAATTTGCCAAGGGAGACCCTACCAATCCAGTTATCATCTTGAAAATAAATATGGTTATCTATTCTTATCTAATTTTGTGTCCAAATTTATTACAAATTTATCTTTGTCAGTTCAGTCAAATAATGGGTTAAGAAGATTAAAATGTCTTTAAAATATTAAAATATTGTAGTTAAAATAAAATAAAATAGTGTCCAACCCCACATCTAATTTAAAGAACGGAGTGTCTATATACACTAACCCTGCCCACCACTGCTCAGACCAAACTCAAGACAGCCACGACAGATTTATTTGGGGTCAACTGCTGATCAAATGAAGGTGGGCATATTTTAATTTTTCGCAATGGGGCAGAGACATTAAACTGGTTAACGGGTTAGACATTTAGTGGATTAAGAGATTGGATAACTAAGTGACTATTTGCACTCTGATAGTCTGGTGGAAACACAGGATTTTACAACAAACTGTGCCCCCATATGCAGCTGTAGTAGCTCTGGGTGTAACGACGTTATGTGTATGTGTTGTCATGCTGGAGATCCGGGTTCAAATTCCACCCCTTAACATACTTTTTCCCATGTCTCTACTCTTAATATTTCCTATAATACTACTTATAGTAATAAATAAAAGAAATTCCTCGCAGTGATTTGGTCACAGTGAAGGTCAGGGAGTTGAGAGAAGGATTTGATCCGGATATAATTAACCATGGTTTTACTGTAGTAATATTGTAGTAACCATGTGTTTTGGTGGAAACTATATAGTTCTGTTGTACTAACCATGGTGTTACTACATTAACATGTTGTTAATAGTAGTTAATAGTAACCATGTTTAATTTTGTGGTTACTGTAATGTTACTAGAAAAATACAATGGTTATACTATGGTTACTGTAGTAAAACCATGGTTAATTTTTGTAAGGTTGGGTTAGGGTTGGTGTAAGGTGTCTGTGGTACTCCAAATAAACACAATAAAAATGCTGCAGTGATGCCACTATACTGTATGTTAGTTTTTAAACAAGGGTGTAAGAGGATCTGCCACTATTTGCACTAGAGTGCATCTAACGCTATTAGCACTTAGTGCAAAGATGCTTTTTGTTGCTTTTTACACTTAGTGAAAATAGCATCTGTCACTATTTGCACTTAGTGTAAATAGCATCTATCGCTAGAAAACTAGAAACTAGCTATTTAGATTCACTTAGATGTTAAGAGTGGAGGTGGTTCATATACATATCGTATACTGTATACTGTGTGTGTGTGTGTGTGTGTGTGTGTGTGTGTGTGTGTGTGTATATATATATATATATATATATATATATACATACAGTATATATATACAGTATATAGTATATATTATTGGAATATATATCACGGAACACCATGAGGGTGAGTAAATAATGACTTAATGAATAATCCATTTGAACTACTACTGGGTGATGTACTTCTTTAATATGCCAATTCAAACAACCTAGAACAAAGAGCACTCATTTACCATTCACATCTCAGATAACGTCATTAATTGTTTGATAGGAGTGTCTGTCAAAATGCCACAGGCCAGCCTGCTTCTGAAGTAATAAGTCTTATGAAGAGGCTGTTCAGGAAGGTGTGTGAATCTCTCTGTCTCTGTGCGGCAGCAGTGATGATGTGCGGGAAGGCTGGCGTCAGTGAGGTGTTTGTCTGCACGCCCACTCGGTGGCCAGGCAGAGCACAGTGCGGGGGGTAGTGCACTCTCTTACTCCTCTAACTGCTGGAGAGCACATCTCATTCAGCCTCTACTGTTGTTTACGAGTCTTACTTACCCAAGCATATCATCCTGCAACTGATTTATTTATGTATTAATATGTCAGAAGTCATGGGTACGCTTACAAAAACAAACTGTAGTGGTATCATGGTACAATGATAATGTCAGATAGTAACTCCATGGTACTGAATGATTACCATATTTATATATCATGATAGTTACTGTACATGGTATTCCAAGGCACTTATGAATATTATAGTATGCTAGGGCTGTGCAAATACAGTCATATACTGTATTGTTACATTGCAATGCTTTTTCTCACAATATTGCATTGAGCTTTAGATCCTTGTATCAATATTTTCGTGTTCATATTTTAAATTTGTTCATTCATACAAAATTTCAAATAGTTTAGTTAATGAAGAAGCAGTCCATCTAAATAACGGTAAACTCTGAAACCAGCGTTAGGCTAATCGGTAATCTGTTTGAAAACAGTGATTCTTTTTGCAGTTCCCTACCATGTGTGACGGTGTGGACCATTCCTGTTGACTAATCAGCACTGGCACTCACACACACACCCCAAACACTCCATTCATTTCCCCACTGCTATCCGCTATCAGAGATGAAGGTGCACATGGACATTTTTCCTCCGATACATTTTCCCCACCATCTATATACATCCCTGGTCACACACACTCAATGTTGTTTGCTTGTTCTTACCCATTTCGTGTTTGTGTCTGTCTTTTGGTTGGCGGAGGCCAACCCGGGCATGCGCTTTCGGCTGACTTTTATGATGTCAGACCCGCGTCACGCTGAATCGGTACCACCGGAAGCTGACAAAGCCATTTTATACTCTAAAGGGGAGAATTTTTTTTTACTTGCATGTAAAATAAGGGGAAATTAAGGGGAATAGTCTCTTTAAATATTGAGTTGTATATTGAAATAGTTGACAATATTGTATATAGATACTGTATGTTTATACTGTGTATTTGTAATAAATGTCAGTGTATATACTTACCTGTGAGTGGTTGTCTCCAAGGGGAGGTGTCCTGGGTTATAAAAGGGAGCCCAAAATACTACTCAGGGTCTCTGACACTGAGTGGAATTTTGGTAGGCCTGAGGAGTGAGCGTGCAATTGCAGTGCCATGAACAAATCAAAACTGTGTACAGTATAGTGTGGATTCGTTTTTATTTATATACATTTTGTATTTATTTTATTTTCGTTCATTTTGTTCAATTTCATGTCTTGTGTTTATACACTTCCCACATGTAAATACTTCGCACTTCACTGGATTTTCGTCATCTATTGCACCTGTAAATAAACAACACTTTGCACTAGAGTGCTATTGCGAGTTGAGCCATCAATTTTTAAGATCCCGAACATTTTTTTTTTCACAGTGGACTTTAACACCCACTGCATGGTACCATGTCCTTAAAACATGCTGCCATATCCAAAAACTGTGGTAATATAAAATCAAATCCCTTTATTGTCGCTCAACCATATACACAAGTGCAACAGTGGGTGAAAGTCTTGGGTGCGGTTCCAAGCAGCATAGCAGTATGACAATTACAATAAACATCTGATTTACACAACACAGTTTACACACCTTGTTAGACAACACAACATACAATATACACCTAATAATATACAATACAGTATACACAAAATAAGAAAACTGTATAAAAAAATTATAATATACAGTATGCACAAAATAAGAAGACTGTATACAATGTCTTATTAAGTGAAGTATAACATGTGGGTCCAGTCTGAGGTTAATAAAGTGCGGTGCTGATATATGTATCGTGAGCGATCAAGAGTTCAAAAGTCTGATTGTTTGGGGGAAAATCTGTCATGAAGTCGGCTGGTGCGGGTCCTGATGCTGCGATACCACCTGCCTGATGGTAGCAGTGAGAGCAGCCCATGGCTCGGGTGGCTGGAGTCTCTGATGATCCTCCGAGCTTTTTTCACACACCGCCTGGTATAGATGTCCTGGAGGGAGGGAAGCTCACCTCCGATGATGTGTCTGGCAGTTCGCACCACCCTTTGCAGGGCTTTGCGGTTGAGGGTGGTGCTGTTGCCGTACCAGACAGTGATGCCCAGTGATACCAGAGGACTGGTTTGTAAGTGTAATAACAATAGGCTTTCATTTTCCTTTTTGCTTGTGGTAAGTTAACTTTTAGCATTTTTCACTTTCAGTGCATAAAGATGCAACACCTGACGAATGAGTCTTTTAGAAAAGGGTTCATAGTCTTCAAATTGAATGAGAAATTGCATGCAGTCGAGACATGTCTTGTATAAATCTCCTCTGAGAGCAGTATTGAAAAATATGTAAGTCTGTGATATTAAACTTTATTTAGTCCTTGTGTAGAGACAATTTCCTATCTTGTCTGAAGGCTGAATGACACAGTTCTACCCAGCAATGTGCTCTTATGAGCTGCTTAGTGAATACTTTCTATGAGAGGACCCCATTTTCTTCCTCATGCAGTTTTAGCTGAAAGGACCATTGATCCTGAAATCACAGGCCACTTCCCACAAGAGAGGTTGTGGGCCATCTTTCTTAACACCTTGCATACAGACTTTTTCACAGTTTAAATTATTGAACTCTAACAAACTGATTTTTGGTCTTCTAAATGGAGCAAACCCTCCCACTCCTGTTGGATTTATGGTTCCTGGGAATAATAGTATTTTTACTTATGAAACTTAAGATTTTTAAAACTTGATTTTATGTGTTTTGGGGATTTCAACAGGACAGATACTCAAACCAAGTCGAATACTAAAATAAAAAACAATTTGTATTTATTTTTTATTTTTTGCAGCAGCAGCAGCAGCAGCATTGGTAGTGCGGAGACCCTATTGTTCTTCTAAGGATTTATTAGGGCCCAAGCACTGAAAGTGCGAGGCCCTATTGTTCTTTGAAGGATTTTTCTTTATTAGGGCCTGAGCACCGGCGGTGCTAAAGCCCTATCGTTTTTGGAATGTTTTTTTCACAATTATTAGGGCCCAAGCACTGAAATGCTGAAGACCTATTGTTCTTCTAAGGATTATTATTATTATTCAAGGTTTTCTGTACTTTTGGGGTACATAACATGCCTGGAAACTCTTGAAAGTTTGCACACACATCAGAGTCATTGGCCATTAGAGCTTGGCAAAGTTACAGGGGGGACATGCAGGAGGGGTTCTGTAGTGCCACCAAGAAAATGGGCATGTTCGGGGGGCTCTGTATCATATCCCTTTTGAGCTACCATCACCAAACTTTGTACACATGTAGATAAAGTAACATCAAAAAACTGGAAAAAGGAAATGTCTAATATCTTCTGCATGCATGGTATGATTTACATCAAAATTGAGCCAAATGTTTGTCCTTGCGGGCTGATCACATTGATGTGGCTATTGTGGGTCACAGTCGTAGCACCACCAACTGGCGGAAGGAAGTGTGGCACTTTTAACAGACTTTGAAATATCCCTCTTATGTTTACCTGAATTGCATCAAAAAAAGTAGAATAATGTCAAGACAGTGCAGATTTAAAATTTTGAAGGGATTCTTTATATCTTAATTACTGTTGCCATGGCAATGTATTACATTTTATTATTCCTTTTTATGTATATTCACGTTTTTGAGGTACTTGGCATGCTTGAATTTTCATGATATTTTGCACACACATCAGAGTTGTCAGCCGATAGGCCTGGGCAAAAGTTAGCACATGGGTGTGGCTGGGGAGCTCTGTAACACCACCTTTTGACAGAAGTGGTGGGATCAGTTTCTTCTGTGGTCATCAAACTCGCTACATGTATTGCTCTCTCATCAAGCTGGACATCTTTCAAAATTACAGTCATTAGCTCCGCCCAAAAGGAAGTCGGCCATTTTGGATTGAATGTGCATTTTTTGAAAGTTGCAGGCCCTGAACTTTTGAATACTCCTCCTTGGGGATTCATGTGACTGTCACCAAATTTAGCCAACCTTATGCCAAGACATTGAAGATGCTAAAGTGTGAACATATTTTTGATATATTGAATGGTGAGGCAATAAATTAATGGAAAAAAATGGGAAACAGGAAGTGTGATTTAAATCTTATTGGTGCTGTCTGTTTGTTCATGGGGGCTGATCGCATGGATGTGGCTATTGTGGGTCACGGTCTTCGTGCCACCAACTGGCAACAGGAAGTATGACACTTTGTGACTTTGAAATAATCCTCTTATATTTACCCTCTCAAATGCATGCGCCCACCATCGCTGCTTGCAGTTATATTATTATTATTATTACTATTTTCAAGGTTTTCTGTACTTTTGGGGTGCTTTTCATGCATGAAAACTCATGAAATTTTGCACACACACATCAGAGTCATCGGCCGTTAGGGCTGGGTAAAGTTTGGGGAGGCCATGTAAGGTGGGCACTGTGGCACCCCCATTTTCACCTACATTCACCAAAAATGGTACATATATATAGTTCTCATCAAGCTGAACAACTTTCATACTCAGTCATTAGCTCCGTCTAACAGGAAGTCGACCATTTTGGATTTTCTGAATATCGCAGGCTCTGAACTTTTAAAGACTCCTCCTAGGGAATTCATGTGACGGGCACCAAATTTGTGCAACATAATTCCAAAGACATTGTAGATGCTAAATTGCAAACTGATTTTTTATATTTTGAATGGTGTCACCATGGCGAAGCAATACATTTATTGTGAAAAATGGGAAACAGCAAGTACCTTATATCTTCTGTGTGCATTGTGTGATTTTGATGGATATTCAGCTGTATGTATGGTAATGGGGGCTAATCAAATTGATGTGGCTATTATGGGTCATAGCACCACCAACTGGCACCAGAAAGTATGGCACTTTGAACAGACTTTGAAATAGCCCTCTTGTGTTTAGATGAATTGCTTCAAAATTCTTTTGAATAATGTCAAGACACTGCTGATGTAAAATTGTAAAGGAATATTTGATATCTTGAATACTGTTGCCATGGCAATGCATTAATTGTTATCATTTCTTTCTTCCGATATTTGGGTGTTTTTTAGGCACTTGGCATGCTTAAAAGTTCATGAAATTTTGCACACACATCAGAGTTGTTGGCCAGTAGGACTGGGAAAAATTCACACATGGGCGTCGGGGGGGGGGCTCTGTAGTGCCCCCTTTAAAATGGGCATGTAAGACAGCTTCTATAGCATCCCATTTTCACCTACAGTCACCAAAATTGATACATATATAGTTCTCATTAAGCCAGACAACTTTCATAATTGTAGTTATTAGCTCAGCCCAAGAAGTCAGCCATTTTTGATTTTTTGAATTTTGCTGTATCTGAACTTTTAAATCCTCCTCATAGGGGATTCTTGAGACTGTCACCACATTTAGACAACATTATGCCTCGACATTGAATATGCTAAATTGTGAACATATTTTTGATATATCGAATGGTGTGGCCATGGCGAGGCATTCAATTAATGGTGGAAAATGGGAGACAGGCAGTGTCTCATATCTTCTGTGTGCAATGTGTGATTTAGATGCTGGAGTGGTGGTGGCGTAGTGGACTAAAGCACTGAACTGGTAAGTAAAAGGTTGTTGGTTCAATCCCCACAGGCACCACCATTGTGTTCTTGAGCAAGGCACTTAACTCCAGGTTGCTCCAGGGGGATTGTCCCTGTAATAAGGGCACTGTAAGTCGCTTTGGATAAAAGCGTCTGCCAAATGCATAAATGTAAATGTAGATCAAAATTGAGATTTATATTTAGTCTTGGGGGCTAATCACATGGACGTTACTATTTTTGGTCATGGTCATAGTGCCATCACCTGGCAGCAGGAAGTGTGGCTCTTACCACAGACTTCAAAATAGTCATCTTCTATTTACCCAAATTGCTTCAAAACAATTTATATTTATGTCAAATGCCATATGTATGTGTCCACCTTGCATTGTTTTACAAAAGCCACTGGGTGGAAATGGACCCATGGTGCTTGGGCCTGTCATCGCTGCTTGCAGCTATATATATTCTTTATTATTGTTTGCTTTAATAATTACTTGTAAACTTGAAGTTATGTTTACTTAAATGAGTATTACTTGAAGTCTACATGGCATTGTTTATCGAATTTAACATCCACATCAATATTTAGGTGTTTAACTAAAAAACTGTTCATTAGCATGTTGCTTTTAGCTTTGGTACTGAAATTGGTAAAGAATCATGAATTCTTGCTTAATCTTGACAACCTGTTGTGGTGTTCTTTTGATGTTTTTTGTAAATATGTGACATTCAAGAATGCACTTCACAGTGCTTCTTATAACATATGCTTTGGTTAAACCCAGATTTTCAACTTGATATATTGCTAACTAGCAACAAGTGGACATATGAATGATTTAAGCCTCAAATGCTGCTGCTGTTCAGAGGTCAAATCATTCAATGAATATTTATTTGTCTCTTTGTCTCCCACTCACTGATTGTGAGGAGAAATATCCTGCTGAAAGGTTAAAAACAAAGGACATGCAACACTATCAGTGGTCCACAGTAAAGTGCTGGGTTCAGGTTTCGAGTTTGGGTTCACACCAGTGCCATTCTGTCAGTGCTGTTGGTTTCAAAACCCAGCATACCAGCTCTTTGAACAACACATATTAGGGTTGAAATATTCCCCATTTTAAGCATCAAAGTATTCAAGTATGGTACTAATACACCAGCATCAGTAGTGCAAAGCAAGTCGCATGATTACTTTTTCAATCAGAGGGAACCATCATTTCAACCAAACAACCATTGCTGCCATTTCAACCGAACAACCATTGTTGCCAAGTAGGTTAAAAATGTTTAATGCAATTTAAATTGCTGTAAAAAGAGCATGTTTTCCAGACTGTTATTCACTAAATGAACACATGTAAAAATAACATTTAATAATTTTCATTTAAATGCTGTGATGTAACAATGCATAGTAGCAACCAGGAATATTTACTTCCATATATTTGTTCTAAAATATTTAATATAAAAAGTGCCATATTTTTACTAAAACATCAGTACTTGATCATATTAAAGTACAAAAGCACAAATGTCACTACTGAAAAGCAAGTCACTTGTTTGAACAATATTTTACATTTTAAACAGAATTTTAAACGGCAATATCTACCTACATATATTTGATCTAATAGATTTAACTTAAAAATGTCACATTTTAACTTTAACTTTAGCACTTATGCATATTCAAGTACTAATTTACCAGCATCCATGGGTGTAGAATATGTGGGGGATGTGGGAGACGTGTCCCCCTCACTTTCAATAAAATCAGAGTTTGTCCCCCTCACTTTTTCATGGGGCATATGAATGTCTTTCATAAAGAAAATGTCTAGAGGTGTAAATGAAAAAGTTAAAATTCACTAGTCAATCACTTTATTCATTGGATTAAAATTTTCAATCGATTGACTGCCCTTAAAATATATCTTATTTATTTTCGTCTTGCGCTAAACATTCTTTCCCACTCACATTTGAAATGATTGCTATGCCCCTGCCAGCATCATTACTGCAAAGCAAGAGGTGTAGTAAATAGATGATGAGCCAGTGAAGGTATTCTGCTTTTCAACTTTCATCTGTGTCACATGATCAGGCTGGGTGTCAAATGAACTGTGCTGTGGAATGTGAGCTGCTTTACTGCAGACAGCTGGATAGAGCAGCAAACAGCGTGGGTGAGACCCCAGTGGTGATGTAGCCAGGGTTGGGGAGTAACGGAATACAAGGAACGGGATTACGTATTTAAAATAAAAAATATAAGTAACTGTATTCCACTACAGTTACAATTTAAATAATTGGTAATTAGAATACAGTTACACTCAAAAAGTATTTTGATTACTGAAGAGATTACTTTGCATTTTACTGTCATTTCTTTAATTTAATATGTAGTCCTTTCAGATGGAAAACATTTATACATATAAATGATGTGATCCAAAGTGAATTTGAAAAGCGGTGAAACACTTTCTTATGATCTGTTACATTCATACGTGCAGACAGAGAATTAAGTTTGAAGTAAGTTTGGAGCAGAAGAAATAGAAATAAACCTTGTGTAAATTGTCAGCTTTATGCTAAGCTAAAATGCTATTTCTAGCCATTTTACATGCACGTTACCAGGCACAATCATATTTTTTATCAAGAAAATTCATGTTGGATCATAATTTCTTTTTTTCTAGTAAGACCTTTGATATTAGGGCAAAAAATTCTAGTAATAAAATCGTATTCTTGATAATAATTTGTATTGTTTTCCTGTAAAGAATATCTAAAAATCCTTAAAACAAGATCAATTTAATTTATCTTGTTTTAGAAACAACACTACATAAGATAATTAGGTTTTTCAGAGAATGTATTTTTAACATGTGTATTTTGTCTTACTGTGAAAAAAATCTACCAGTGCTGAAGAAGTAATCCAAAGTATTTAGAATACGTTACTGACCTTGAGTAATCTAACGGAATAAATTACAAATTACATTTTACAGCATGTATTCTGTAATCTGTTGTAGAATACATTTCAAAACTAACCCTCCCAACCCTGGATGTAGCCTACTCAAATGTTTTTTTTACTTCATATCCAAAACACAAGCTTCATTGTTTCAACAAGAGAACCATAGTTCTCTTGATCACGCGACAGCTACATGATGCGTCAGCTGCTGGCAGGAAGCACTTTTTAAAAGTTAATAACGTTTTAATTGTTGATTTATTTGGTAAAACTTTCTATGAAGCCCATATTTATAATGCATTGTAAAGTCATTATAGTGCATTAGTAATGTCTCATAATACACCTTATAATATGTTATAACTTCTCATTACATATAATACAACTCAATACATATAAATAACCACAATTATAATACATTAATACTTACCTATTCATTGTTATACCTCAGAGTATAATGCATTATAACACCAGCAACATCCAGTTTTATCTGCAGAAGTTATAATGTATTATATATATTTGTAATATATGTACAGTACTATGTATGCTTTAATTAAAGTGACAAAAGCAATGTCTTATAAACATCCATAAGATATTTTTAAGTGGTTATATGACATTACAACTCACGCTGGAAATTATATACATTACACATGTACAAAATACAAAATATCACCCATTCAATGTACAATTTTAGATATGACGAAAAACACTTATAAAGCTACAAGGTTAAAATACATCAAACTCTTTCTCGAGAAACAAATATGTATGTTGATCACACAATCTTCTTAAAAAAACAAATCAAACGGACTGTTTGTGAATCTTATTTGGAAACCTATTTTATAATTGACTTCCATTGTATAAGTTTGACTTGTAATGTATTGTATGTTACAAGTTTAATTTATGGCTGTTTATAAGAAGATATTGCTTTTGTAACTTTACATAAAGCAGGCAAAGGCCACTTATAATATGATTATGTCATAAAGCCTTTTGAGTGTTTACACTATGCTGCTTTTGCATGACAGTACTTATAAAATTAACTTTAGCTTCTGCTGTGTTAAAATTGGATGTTGCTTGTGTTATAATGCATTACACTTTTAAGTATAACTATGAGTAGGGGAAGTCTTCTGTATTATAACTGTAGTTATAATTATTTATGAGAAGTTATAACTTATTATAAGGCGTATTATGAGACATTATGAATGCAGTATAATACATGTATAATGCCTTTACAATGCATTATAAATATGGGCTTCATAGAAAGTGTTACCATTTATTTGTCACACAAACATGTCAGTTTGCTTCAGAAGACATTCATTGACTGACTAGAATCATATGGATTACTTTTATGCTGCCTAAATGTGACTTTTTGACTGTTAAAGTGCTGGCACCGTGTACATGCATTATAAGGACCTGACAGAGCTCTATCTTCTACTCAAAATATTTATTTGTGTTCTGCTGAAGAAAGACAGTTATACACATCTGGGATGGCATCAGGGTATGTGAATAATGAGAGAAGTCCTGGGGAGCTAAAGCATTCAAATCTTTATAAGTAATAAGCAGAATTTTAAAATGTATATGAAACTTAACAGCCAGTATAGTGACGATAAAATGGGGCTGATATGAGCATACTTCTTAGTTCTATTCAGCACTCTAGCTGTCGCATTTAGATCAACTTATTTATTGAACATGCAGGACATCCTCCCAGTAAGGCATTACAATAATCTAGTCTTGAAGTCATGAACGCATGAATTACTTTTTCGGCATCAGAAATAGAGAGCATGTGTCATAACTTTTTATGACACATGCTCTTTTTCTGAGGTGGCAGAATGCTGTTCTACCAACTTTGGAAATGTGATATTCAAAGGACAAAGTGCTATCAAACTTAACACCCAAATTCTTAACTGTAGAAGACATAACAGTACATCCATTGAGAGTCAAACTATATTCTAACATCTTATGTGTCAAAGTTTTTAGTCTAATAATTAGTACCTCTGTTTTGTCATAATTAAGCATAAGGAAATTTCTAGTTATCCAGTCTTTGATATCATTGATATACTTTGCTAACTTGGAAAATTGTGAAATTTCATCAGGTCTTGACGAAATATAAAGCTGAGTATCATCTGCATAACTGTGAAAACTAATTCCATGGTTCCTGATAATGTCCAAGGGGAAGCATAAACAAGGAGAAAAGCAGGGGACCTAAGATGGTAGCGGTCAGATAAATAGGACTTAAACCAAGCTAATACCTGTCCACAAATGCCAATATAATACTCAAGCCTATGCAAGTGAATATGGTGATCTAAGGTGTTGAAGGCAGCACTAAGATCTAAAAGCACTAGAAGAGAGATGCGGCAGTGATCAGATGATAAGAGCAAGTCATATGTAACTCGCCAGTTCAGAAAAGGTCGACAACTCCAACTAGAATTATCATTTTTTTTGGTACATGGTTACCTGGCAGAAGAATTTATATAGCTTCTGTCTGCAATCTGATCCTTTAAATCTACTGGTTTGGTGCTAAAACAACACCAGCTACAGTATTTTCACAATTCCCACTCTAAACTTCAAAAATGGTTAGTCCACAGGGTGGAGAAAGGCAATCTGTGCTGCTTCAAAAGTGAACATATTGCATTATCATGGGTTAGTCATTTGGCAGATAGCCTGAGGCGGTGCCATATATCAGTGAGACTGTCTGCTTGGGCTCTTGGCCTCTCTTGCGCTCAGACTTCTTAACACGTACCTGCTTTGATATTCCTTCACACATCGGCCTGCATCATGGTAATGGATGTAGACTGATTCATTATCTCCATTAAACACAGACGCTCACACACAGGAACTGGGTTCAAGGTAGAGCCTCTTGTAGGAGGACTGAGAATGGTGGACAATTGAATTAGGCTAAGCTCTATGTGGCACCTGTCAAGATGATAATTCTTCTGTATTAGTGAAGCAGGAGGGGCAAAGGTCGCCTTAGAGAAGAGCTATCGCTGGTTAGAATAAATAATGTTTTGGTGCTTAAATAAGAACATAGTAAGAACAATGTATGTGCTTTTTTCAAGGGTACTTTGACATTGTCAAAGCTTGCCTGTGTGATTAAATTCCACTGTGTATGCTAATGGACTTACGTTTTCCATAGTAAATTGTTTGTTTGTTTGTGCCTGAGGCACTGGGCAGTGTAAGTGCAATTTTTATGCAAAATAACATCAGCACTTTATTATCTTTGTAAAATCTGTTATCGCCTTATAGCAACATAGTAAAATTTCAGCACACATTTTAACACCACGTCAATAGAACCCTGCGCAGTGAGGTCGGACTATATTTAATTACTTGGTATCTTCATATTTAAGGCTATAGATGGTTAAATCCCAGATATATGGTGCTGTCAGTGTGACTCCATTCATAAATTGTTAATTTGGACACATTTTCAATGGTCAGATGGAATGCCAGCAGTGCTTGAGCTACATTATTTTATCAAAACATTGGACAAATTTATTATGCCAAAATAATGTCAAAATAAATGAAAATCTTTATGAAAATTAATATACCACAATAACAGACAGTCTTATTGATTTGTTGATGGACTAGAATCATTGCACTGCACTGCTTGTGAAAGTTCTTGGTAGTCTATTTTTAGTTTTATTTAACAGCTGCCATGCATATCTCTAAGGGGCAACATCTATCTTCTTGCACTGTACATATTCTTTGTTTAGTCATGTTTGTTTACAAGCCTATCTTCATGTCTTTTTTTTCTGCAAGCCTTTTAAAGAGTGTGACAGAAAGAATTCTCAGCTCATTCTTTCTCACCCCATGTGTTTGATGTCTCAAAACTCTGCCGTCTTTTCCTTCAGCCCTTTCTCTCTTCCTCTGTCTCCATCTATAACTCTGCTAATAAACACTCACGTAGCTCTAATGAGAACCATAAAGCCTCTCCAATCTTATTCTTTCCTCACTCAAATTAGGTAGAAGTATTTTCCTAGCTTTGTGAAACATCCCTGTTGGTGTGCTTTCTAAATTTAATAACCTAATTTTTGTTTCTCTTTATCTCCACCAGGTTGGTGTGGAATTTTGTAACAAAAGGATTCCTGTGTGCCCTGGAATATATCTGCCTAAAATGAGGAACTGTTGAGCGTGAGTATGATTTCATGTGTTCCCCAAATATTGTGTTTTTTAATGATCTTTGTGGAAATCTGCCTGGTTCGCTGATGCTGTTTGTTTGGTATGATTCTGATTAACCTCATTCTTGACCTGATTATAATATGCATACAAATTATTTGATTCAACAATGATTAATATACAGATCACTGTGTTGGATGATGTGTGTTTGGTGTTGCCTTGCACTGACACAGAGTTGTCCATGAGAAACCACAGACAGATGGGGAATTACGAACACCTACGCTCACATACACTCTTCTCTTGTCACAGAAAACACAGTCTGTTTAATACATTTTGACAGGTGAAAGCATAATTATCTGTGGGTTTTGCTAGATACTCTACTGTAGGGTTCCTATGCTTTTTGACCATTGATTTTCTTTTACCCAAAGATCTTTTTCAGTCTTTAATGATTAAAAAAAATAAGGATTTTTTTAGAAATCATTTTATATTCATTGCTGGGACAAATTTGTTTGTCATTTGTATGTACCTATGTGTATGTAACTTTTTTTAAATAATAGGTTTCAATAATTATATTACTTAGTATGCAAATGTCTCAAATAAGCCCCCAAATGGATGTGGATGTAAAATTTTAGTCTACATATGTATTCGTAAGCAAAGGTTTTTGATTAAATATTTTCAGAGTGTCTATTTGTCAGCAATTTGCACCCCAATAGTCTGGTGGAACCACACTATTGGGGTATACAGTATATACAACAAAATAGACAATAGATGACGCTGTAGTGGTGTGGGGTGCAAAGGTGTGCGAATGTGTACTGTTGTCCTAGCGACCGGGTTAGAATCCGATTTTGTCCCACTCGTTTTCCCATCCGATTTCCTGTTTCCACTCTTAATATTACCTTTTAATTCTACTTAAAATAATAGGAAAAAAAAAAAATGAATATAAATGTTGATTTCATCGTAGTGATTTTGGTCACGGTGAATGTCAGGGAGTGCAGAGAGGGTTTGATCTGGAGGCGTCGTCTGTCGATCACACACATTCCCATGTGAAACCATGGTTACTGTAGTAAAACCGAGGTTATTTTTTATGAGGTTAGGTTTAGGGGTAGGGGTTAATGTAATTTGTCTGTGGGACTCTAAATAAACACAATAAACACACTGCCGTGATGCCCATACTGTTAGTATTTAAATATAGGTGCACACACAGTGTTCAGGTTCATTGGATGAGAGTCATGGCTGTTAAGTTATCTGGAAGTACTCTGTAGAGGACTAATCTGACACACAACGATAAAGGCTTCAGGAGTGCCGGAGCCCAGCTGGTTTCATTAGGATACAACTGTTTGTTCCACAGGAACAAGGCCTAATTTAATCACCCTCCTGTGCTGCTCAAATGTTCAATTTAAAGCTTCCATACCACAAGCAAAACAATAATTTCAGTGCATAGTGGGTCTGCAGTTTTTGATAAGATTTGATTTGATTTTAAACTCTTTTTGTGGTTTTCGATTTGGCCCTTGTAAATTATAATTATAATTATTATTATTCCGTGAGAACAGATATTAAAGGAATAATTACCTTTAATAATTAAAAAAAAGAGAGCATACAGTACAAATAATTTCTACTAAATTTCTTTTTTATGAACAGCATGTACTCTGTGTTTAGAAAGAACTTTTGAAACTAGAGATTGCTAAACTTGCAACCATATTGTCTAGATTAACTATACCCTATATTTTAATAGATGTTAAAATCTCACTTGGATTAGCTGGGACACATTATGGAAGGAGCTATTTTATCTGTGACATCTAAAAGGAAACATTATTCAGTCCGCAACAGGCATCTGAGTCTAAATCAATCTGAAGAGCAGTACTCGATGACTAATCTAAAATGATGTCCAGTAACTGTGAGGTGTCAGCCATAAACTGAGGAAGATATGATTACTTTATTTGGGGGGGGGGGGGGGGGTTAAATTAACTGATTCATTATTTTGTTTAGAAGGTACAATGGATGATAGATTTACAGAAAATGGCAAGAAAAAAAACAAAGAAGAACATTGTGATTTAGTTCAGTAAAGATTGAAAGAAAATAAATGGCAAGACTTAAAGGAATAGTTCACCCAAAAAGTACGATTCTGTCATTAATTTCTCAATCTTAAAGTTGTTCCAAACCAAAACTTTTACAATACGGGATTGTTATCCCATTTCTTTACACTGCTTCTCACCACTAATGTAGATTTTAGAGAGATGAGAAAGAAACTCCCATAAAAAAATGAAGTGAGGGGTCTTCATAAATAAAGAATCCCTCAATTCAGTGATAGCAAGGTTGCTGGGCTGTTCCAAAATATAGGCCATGTTTTGCTGTTCATATGTGCAGTTGCCTTTTCGACAACGAAAAGAGGCATACTTTGGCACTGGCAAGCAAGTCACAGCAGAAGTTGAAACACGTGGTGCGAAATGCACTTCTCAGAATGGTGGCCCTGTGTTACCCATGGCGAGAGCTCTGCTCATTAAAGTTTCAGTTTAATATTTCCATATTTCCCCTCTTCCCCCCTTTTCTGCTCTCCATTTAAAATAGTTTTATCTGGTGAGTGCATGAGCTATGAAAGGAAATTTTTTTTTTTTTTTTTTTTTTCAGATTTTGAACTAAATCACAGTGGAAGGATAGTGGAAATGAAACAAAACAACTTAGTTTATCATAATGAAATAAATTGTCTGTCTTCAAACCTTACATGAAGTGAATTAAAAACATGCATGTGCTGTTTAAAGATACATTGTACAAAGGCTGTATTATTTATGGGATAGTTCACCCAAATATGAAAAATCTCTCATTTACCTTCATGCCATCCCAAATGTGTATGACTTTCTTTCCACTGCAGAACAAAAACAAAGATTTTTCAAAAAATATCTCTGCTCTGATGGTCCTCACAATGCAAGTGAATGGTGACCAGAACTCAGAAGGTCCAAAAAGGACATAAAGGGGGCATAAAAGTAATCCATATGACTCCAGTGGTTAAATCTATATTTTCTGAATCAATATGATAGGTGTGGGTGAGAAACAGATCAGTAAAGTCCTTTTAATACAATAAATCTCCACCTTTGTCCACCCCCAACCAGTTGGCGCCTGAATGTGAAAGTCACTTCCACTCCAGAATGTTGAAGTGAAAGTGTAGATTTTCATTTAAAAAAAGGACTTAAATATGGATCTGTTTTTCACCCACACCTATCATTTCACTTCTGAAGATATATATTTAACCAATGGCTTCTTATGGGTTACTTTTATGCTGTCTTTATGTCCTTTTTGGACTTTCTGAGTTCTATTCAACATTCACTTGCATTGTGAGGACCAGCAGAGTGGAGATATTCTTCTAAAAACCTTTGTTTGTGTTCTGCAGAAGAAAGAATATCATACACATCTGCGATGGCATGAGGGTGAGTAAATGATGAGAGAATTGTAATTTTTGGGTGCACTATCCCTTTAACTCAAGTTTTGATTGACAGCTTTTCACATTTCATATGCATGTGCGTCTTCTGTAAATGTGCTAGAAGGCGATTAGCCTTTCTGATGCAGTCCCCTCAGAGGATGCGAGAACTTTATGTAAAGCCTGACATTATTGAATATGCGTTGTGCATGTGCCCCCAGGATGTTCTCTTGATATGTTGAATGGTTATGATAAATATCTTCATGCTTCTGTTGCTCTTCAGGCAGTGGTTACTCAACATGCTGTAAGAACAGAATGTATTTCTTTCCATCATATGCATCATAACATCTTAATTTAGCCTTAGGATGACTCACTCTCACCGTGATATTACTAAAACTACTAAAGACTATAAAAGTACTAAAGACAAGACTATTTTTGCTGACTACCTCAATTTACAAGTCAGTTACTAGTAGGACTATGGGATACACCTAAATGATATATGCTTATAAACAATCTTTTGCTGATATGAAACACTGCAATCTATATATTTAAGCTTAAAAGGGTAATAATTTCAATCAAATAGCCATGGCTGTCAATTAGATTCAAAATGTTTAAAGGAACAGTTCACTTAGAAAAAAATAAATTTCCCTATCTGTCACTCACTCGACGTTGGTGTCGATGTAGTGACACTAGGGGTCACTCTTGGGAGCCCGAGACACCGCTGGTCTTTGATAAAAGGCCAATGAAAATTGGCGAGTGGTATTTGCATGCCACTCCCCCGAACATACGGGTATAAAAGGAGCTGGTATGCAACCACTCATTCAGATTTTCTCTTCGGAGCCGAACGGTCATGCTCATCGAGCTGAATAGCACTGTTCATTCACCTCTGCTGGATCTGACGGCGCATTTCAGCGGCTTCTCCCTCCTCTGCACTGGTGCACTGCAGAGAACGCCCCTGGGCGCTTCGGCAGAAAAACTAGAGAGTATATTTTCTGAAAGAGCATTTTTCCCCTCTAAAAGAGTATATATTTCTCTAAAAGAGCACACACACGGAACGTCTTTTTAAAGACGCGTCTTTTTAAAGATGCCTTTCCGTTCGTGTGTTATTCCTGGTTGCGGTCGATTTCTCTCAACTTCGGATGGTCATGATCGCTGTCATTCGTGTCTGGGCGCGACCCACACAGAGGCAGCGTTTATGAATGGCTCATGTTCTCACTGCGAGAACATGACCATGGCAAAGTTGCGGTCGCGGCTTGCTTTTGTAAGAAAGCAAGCCACCCCAGCGGCTCCCCACCTTGGTCCTTCTACCTACGGGTTTGAGGTCAGCGCGGCTGGCGCTGGGGGCGATTTGGGGACCTCAATGGGATCGCCTCCGCCGGGTATCCCCCCGCGGACCTCCCATTCCCCAGCACGCTCGTCTGCCCCAATCGGGCTTCCGGATGAGTTCGCCGGCTCGTCGCACGGCGAGTCTGGCTTCTCGTTCGAGGCCCGCGAAGATGATGAGCTTTCGAGCGCAGCGTCGGAGAGCGGGCTTGTCCAGTCGGACGCAGAAGCCTCAGCTGGGCTTCCCCCTTCGGAGACGGTCGCCCAGTTACAGGCCGACGCCGAAATGACGGACATGCTTTCCCGGGCGGCCGCGAGCGTCGGGCTAGAGTGGAACCCTCCGCTCTCCCCTGAACCCTCGCGGCTTGATGATTGGTTTCTGGGCTCGCGGCGCCGCTCAGACCGGCCGCGCCCCGCTCCAGTGCCATTCTTCCCGGAGGTGCATGAGGAGCTGACGAAGTCGTGGGAGGCACCTTTTACTGCCCGAACCCGACTCCGCAGTTCCCCCGCTCTCACTACCCTCGATGGCGGGGCGGCCAGGGGCTATACGGCGATTCCCCCGGTGGATAAGGCGCTCGCAGTGCACTTATGCCCGCAGAGCGCCGCCACCTGCCGTGGACGCCCTAAGCTCCCCTCCAAGCCCTGTAGGCTCACGTCGTCCCTGACGGCCAAGGCCTACAGCGCTGCTGGACAAGCCGCCTCTGCCCTGCACGCCATGGCTCTCCTGCAGGTCCACCAAGCCAAGGCACTGAAAGAACTGCACGAGGGTAGTTCCGCCCCAGATTTGATGCAGGAACTGCGCTCGGCGACCGACCTCGCCCTCCGGGCGACGAAGGTCACAGCGCGGTCTCTTGGGCGGACGATGGCCACACTAGTGGTCCAGGAGCGCCACCTGTGGCTCAACCTGGTCGAGATGGGCGAGGCCGACAAGACACGGTTCATTGCTGCCCCCATTTCCCAGGCGGGCCTATTTGGCGACACCGTTGAGGACTTTGCCCAGCAGTTCTCGACGGTAAAGCAGCAGACGGAGGCAATCCGGCACATCCTGCCCCGGCGCGGCTCAAGACCCCGCACCCCGTCTGCTCGTCGCCAAGGGCGTCCCCCTGCGGTGACTGCACCGGCTCTGCCGCAGCCCGCCCCTCCGGCCCGGCCCCGGCGTGGAGCCCACCGCAGGAAGCCGACGCCACCCGTCTCTCAGCCGGCACCGAAGAACCCACGGAGGTCTTCGAGGCGCCCCTGAGACGGACAACCCAGGGACGAGGGAACCCACTCACCTGGAGCTGGTAGAAAGACCACTCCATCCCCCGGTGGAGGGCCGGGTGGAAAATCTTTTGTTGCCTTTTCGTTTGATTTCGCCGTACGCCCAAGTGGCTGCGGTACCCAACAGTTCAACAAAAGAGCGGCTTCCTTCCTCCCTGGGTCACATACCCACTGTGTACGGTCGTCACCACGACTACCGTCCACGGGCTTTATCTTGCAGGATTGGCGCTCCAGCGGTGCCCTTTTCGCCCCTGAGCGCCCAGCTGTGGCACAAATCCACCCCCGATGTGACAGCCTCCACGGGTCGCGAGGACAGGCCTCTTCCTCCCCCGTCCCAGGCTGTTCCGGGGGTGGTCACAAGGAGCCAGGTAAGTGCTTCGATGTCCCTAGACTCAGCACGGCCACGACGTGCTGTGGCACCTCGCGCTCCGCCCCGCCGCGAGGCCCCACCTGCCGGTACGTCCGACAACGTTGTCCCCTTGGTTCCCCTCGCACGGAATTTGGACGCATGGCTTGCACTTCCCAATCCGTCGCGGTGGTTGATCCGGACCGTCCGACTCGGCTACGCGATTCAGTTCGCCAGGCGCCCGCCCAGGTTCAGCGGTACTCACTTCACCTTCGTCAAGGGCGAAAACGCTGTTACTCTGCACGCGGAAATCGCTACCCTCCTACGAAAGGGCGCGATAGAACCTGTCCCTCCAGCCAAGGTGAAGAAAGGGTTTTACAGCCCCTACTTCATCGTACCGAAGAAAGGCGGTGGGTTGCGGCCAATCTTGGACCTGCGAGTACTGAACCGGGCTTTACACAGACTCCCGTTCAAGATGCTGACGCAAAGACGCATTTTAGCGAGCGTCCGGCATCAGGATTGGTTCGCGGCGGTAGACCTGAAGGACGCGTACTTTCACGTCTCGATCCTTCCTCGACACAGACCCTTCCTGCGGTTCGCGTTCGGGGGTCGGGCGTATCAGTACAAAGTCCTCCCTTTCGGCCTGTCCCTGTCTCCTTGCGTCTTTACGAAGATCGCAGAGGCTGCCCTTGCCCCGTTAAGGGAGGTAGGCATTCGCATTCTCAATTATCTCGACGACTGGCTAATCTTAGCTCACGCTCGAGACGTGTTATGCGCACACAGGGACCTGGTGCTCTCGCACCTCAGCCGACTAGGGCTTCGGGTCAACTGGGAAAAGAGCAAGCTCCTCCCGGTTCAGAGCATCTCTTTTCTCGGTTTGGAGTTGGACTCAGTCTCTCTGACGGCGCGCCTTACGAACGAGCGCGCCCAGTCGGTGCTGGCCTGTTTGAAGGCGTTCAAACAGAAAACAGCGGTTCCACTGAAACTTTTTCAGAGGATCCTGGGGCATATGGCATCCTCGGCGGTGGCCACCCCGCTCGGGTTGATGCATATGAGGCCGCTTCAGCACTGGCTCCAGACTCGAGTCCCGAGACGGGCATGGCGCCACGGGACACACCGCGTGGCCATTACACCGGTCTGTCACCGTCTTTTCAGCCCTTGGACCGACCTCTCGTTTCTACGAGCAGGTGTTCCTCTAGAACTGGTCTCCAGGCGCATCGTGGTCACGACAGACGCCTCCAAGACGGGCTGGGGCGCTGTTTGCAACGGGCACGCAGCCACCGGCCTCTGGACGGGTCCGCGGCTGCGTTGGCACATCAACTGCCTCGAGTTACTGGCAATTCTGCTCGCCCTGCGGAGGTTCCAGCCGTTGATCCAGGGCAAGCACGTGCTAGTTCGGACAGACAGCACGGCAGCGGTAGCATATGTCAACCGCCAAGGCGGTCTGCGCTCCCGCTGTATGTCACAACTCGCCCGCCGTCTCCTCCTCCGGAGTCAGCAGCACCTCAAGTCGCTGCGAGCCACTCATATCCCGGGCAACCTCAATGTTACAGCGGACGCGCTGTCACGGCAGGTTCCCCGCAGGGGAGAGTGGAGACTCTACCCCCAGGTGGTCCAGCTGATTTGGAGTCGATTCGGTCGGGCTCAGGTGGACCTGTTCGCCTCCCAAGAATCCTCCCACTGCCCGCTCTGGTACGCCCTCACCGAGGCTCCTCTCGGCATAGACGCATTGGCACACAGCTGGCCCCCTGGCATTCGCAAATACGCATTTCCCCCAGTGAGCCTACTTGCACAGACACTGTGCAAAGTCAGGGAGGACGAGGAGCAGGTCATCCTGGTAGCACCCTACTGGCCCACCCAGACATGGTTCTCGGACCTCACGCTCCTCGCGACAGCTCCCCCTGGCAAATTCCCCTGAGGAAGGACCTTCTTTCTCAGGGACGGGGCACCCTCTGGCACCCGCGCCCAGACCTCTGGAATCTCCATGTCTGGCCCCTGGACGGGACGCGGAAGACCTAGGTGGCCTACCACCCGCGGTGGTAGACACGATCACTCAGGCTAGGGCCCCCTCTACGAGGCGCCTGTATGCCTTGAAGTTGTCTCTGTTCGCTAAGTGGTGTTCTTCTCGACACGAAGACCCCCAGAGATGCGCAGTCGGATCAGTGCTTTCCTTCCTGCAGGAGAGGTTGGAAGGGAGGCTGTCCCCTTCCACCTTGAAGGTGTACGTTGCTGCCATAGCAGCACACCACGACGCAGTTGAGGGTAAGTCCTTAGGGAAGCACGATCTGATCATCAGGTTCCTAAGAGGCGCTAGGAGGCTGAATCCCTCCAGACCGCTCTTCGTTCCCTCATGGGACCTCTCCGTAGTTCTTCAGGGCCTACAGAGAGCCCCCTTTGAGCCTTTGCAGTCAGTCGAGCTGAAGGCACTCTCCCTGAAGACTGCCCTCCTGACTGCACTCACTTCCATCAAGAGGGTAGGTGACCTGCAAGCATTCTCTATCAGCGAAACGTGCCTAGAGTTCGGTCCGGGTTATTCTCACGTGATCCTGAGACCCCGACCGGGCTATGTGCCCAAGGTTCCCACCACTCCTTTTAGGGACCAGGTGGTGAACCTGCAAGCGCTGCCCCAGGAGGAGGCAGACCCAGCCCTGGCGTTGCTGTGTCCGGTGCGTGCTTTGCGCATCTATTTGGATCGCATGCAGAGCTTTAGACTCTCTGAGCAGCTCTTTGTCTGCTTCGGTGCACAGCGGAAAGGAAGCGCTGTCTCCAAGCAGAGGATCGCCCACTGGCTCGTTGATGCCATATCTATGGCATATCTCGCCCAAGACATGCCGCCCCCGGTAGGGCTACGGGCCCATTCTACCAGGGGTGTAGCGGCTTCTTGGGCTCTGGCCAGAGGTGCCTCTCTAACAGACATTTGTAGAGCAGCGGGCTGGGCAACACCCAACACCTTTGCAAGGTTCTACAACCTCCGGGTGGAACCGGTTTCGTCCCAGGTAGTGGCACGCAACACAAGCGGATAAGCCCGGGATAGCTGGCCGGGTGTATCGCTTGCACATAGCGCCTCCCACCTCCTTTTGAGCTGAAGACGTGCGCTGTTAATTCCCGGTAGTGTTCACAAAAGTTGTTCCCTGGTTGATTTCCTCCGAGCCCTGTGGCAGTCGAGTCTTCGGAGAAACTCACTGCCGGCCCAGTACACGTGCTATCTTAGAGCCCGGTGCTGGGGTAGGTGCTCCGCATGTGGCGGTTCCCTGTAAGGCTAACCCCATGCGATCTATATCTTCTGCTAGCTCGTTTCCCTGCTGGCAAACGGCGTCTTCCTTGGGCAGAGCCCCTCTGCCCCAGTCTCCATGTTGTAGTACCTTCTCCCCCATTGGGCAGGATCTACCTTGAAGGCTCTCCACATGGTTGGAAAGACCATGTGATGTATTCTTCCACTTAAATATCCCCCCCTCTTGGGGCGAGGTGTGGTCTCCGCGGTGTCCTCCCCTTGGGAGGGACACCCCCCGACTAGACCTGGCGGCCCAGTCGGATAATCCCCCTTCTTTTTTAGGGAGTGGAAAAAGAGAAGGGGAAAAGAGGCCACGACTGGGTTAAGCCCGTCTCTATCTTTGGGTAGTCGACTTGTCCCCAAGTAGGGCCGTTCGACACTCATAACTGTGTTGGGGGAGGTTACGTGTCGACCTGGTGCGCTGGCTATGAGGCACTTAGCAAGTCTGCCCACCACACACCGCCAGTTCACGTAACACAGTTCAGCCTTGTGGCGTTTTGTATAGGGACCCCTAGTGTCACTACATCGACACCAACGTCGAGTGAGTGACAGATAGGGAACGTCATGGTTACTGGTGTAACCTCCGTTCCCTGATGGAGGGAACGAGACGTTGGTCCCTCCTGCCACAACGCTGAACTACCCGCTGAAATGGCCGGACCTTATATCGGCTCCTCAGCGTAAAACCTGAATGAGTGGTTGCATACCAGCTCCTTTTATACCCGTATGTTCGGGGGAGTGGCATGCAAATACCACTCGCCAATTTTCATTGGCCTTTTATCAAAGACCAGAGGTGTCTCGGGCTCCCAAGAGTGACCCCTAGTGTCACTACATCGACACGAACGTCTCGTTCCCTCCATCAGGGAACGGAGGTTACACCAGTAACCATGACGAAATCTGCCATCATTTACTTACCCTCATGTTGTTCGAAACCTGTATGACTTTTTTTTATGCAACACAAAAGGAGATATATGGCAGAATGTTAGCTACAGTCACCATTCACTTTCAGTTTGGGAAATTTTCCCTTAAATGTAAGATGTAAAATGAAAAAAATAATCAAGGCATGCTTTCCATTAGGGTTGTACCGATAGACGATGATATCGGGGATCGACAATAGTCAGAGATATCGCCAATAGCTGATGCCTTTGATGATATCAAGATGATATTTGGCTCGTTTTCCCATTAATGTATTAAATTATTATTATTATTAGTCTATTATTATTATTATCAAATTAATATTACAATTCATTTGCCCTGCCATAGTTTCACATTGACATCACCGCATATAACAGACACTTGCAACACCAACACGCACGTGTGAGGATTATAAAAATGAGGATTACTCCTCATTGAAAATGTTTTACTACAAAACTACATCCCACATCAAAATTTAATTGCAAATTGATAGACCTATATTCACAAATTATGTCAAGAGTGCATGTTATAAAAGAGACATCATTCTTATACAGTTGTTAATATTGTCATATTAATATTGTCATTATTTAGCGTACTGTTAGGATTAGGCTATTTCTAGTCTGTGACTGACATTGATTCTCCTATTTTTTTTTTTTTTTTTCACTAACATTAATGTGTGATATCCACAAGAGAAATAATAAGCCAATAAATTAAGATAGTTGATATACCGTTATCAGCATATGTTGAGGTAGATTCAGCTGCTCCTGCGCCTTGCGGAGCTCTCGACATCTCTGCCAGCTGTGAGAGAGTGCGCCGTTAATGCAGCGACAGATGCCAAAAGTTCGATCAGTTTTTGCTTTCTCCTTCTGTAGTGAATAATTTACTGCCACATTAAAGTTATGGCCAAAACAGTTTAGCCATGGCCATTGGTGCCCTCATATGACCGCAGCAATATTGGCCCCGTTGTCAGTAGTGATGCATGAAATTTTACTCTCTTCTGTCTCAATCGTGCATGACCTCTGTCAGTCCCTCAGCCAGTACCTCTGCAGTGTCGTTCTCTGGGATGAATGTCATTTCGAGACATTTTGCCTCCAGTTTCCAATCCTCCGAAATATAATGTGTGAAATCCAAGGGCTCGCCTTTTGCGTCTGGTTTAAAACCGCAATATTGCCAAATAGGCGACGTGACATTTTTCTTTATCACAACTCCATCTTTGCTCGCAAAATGATGGACAACGATTCACATTTTCCGCGCGTCATTTCCCGTGATAATAAAAGTAAGTAAATAATTAAATAATAATGAGTAAATAAATAACTAGATAAATGAGTAAATAAATGAGCAAATAAATGAGTAAATGAGTAAACTATTGCCCCGCCCCCTGCGTATATTGGCAATCTCACAGGCTGACGATAGGATGATCTGACTATGGAGAAGATCGCCCAACACTACTTTCCATACTGTTTTTCACTGAATGAACACAAGAAATAATGAATCATTTTCATGTATTTGCACCAATATACCATTGCCTTGTAATAAATAGCAATATTTACCTAAATATATTTTTAGTTTAACATTTTGGTACATGTATACCTGTACATGTGCAAAGGCCAGCAAAATCATTTAGATTATTCTATATTTTTCCCAGCCCTTATGTGTTCACCCCATATTAAAGCTGAAGTGTGAAATTTCTGAGCCACTAGGGTGACCAGATGACCATGACAAAAAACCAGGACACATGTTCAGGGCATTTTATAGAAGATAAAAGATGCTGAAATCTGTATTGGCGCGGGTTCGCGCAGTCCAGAAAAAGCACTGATATTCTCATTTCAGACGGGATTAAAATAAATGAGAAGCTCTGGTAATTATTACATTGCCCCACATCCCCATATAAAATGAATCTCATCTGAATAGGGTTTATGATATAACATGGCTTGTTGATACAGGGTTGCAATTTTTTTTTAAACGGTATGTCAGAGGATGTATATTATAGAAAGGGAATGCATTTTATGTTATTTGATTACTTAGACCTGTGCTGTTTGACTGTTATTATCCCTCCCTTTCAGGTGTTTGGCTTCAAGCAGGTGAGTCTTATGGGCAGACAGCAGCAGAGGTGGGAAGGGGTGATGAGGGGAAAGTTTAGCACAGCGGAAAAAGCACAGCTGATTCTGAGACTATGAGAATGATTCTCTCATTAATCATCACAAGTTTCTCATCACAGAAAAAGCACGAAGTTCAGCAGTGAACATTTTCGTAAAATATTACGCTAAGACTGATTTTCAGGACAAAAGTCTTCCTGACTGTAACTCCGATGGGATGCGGGACACAGCTTGTAAAATCGGGACTGTCCCGGTTTTATCAGGACATCTGGTCACCCTACTAGTACCACTGAACGGACTTGCAAAAATAAACATTGTTTTCAAACAGCCTTCCTAGTATACCCCATCTTCTGTTGATTGAACAAACAGATAGTCCTGCCCCTAGCTCATGCCGTGGTTGAGTCAATGTTGTTGTGTCGGGCTGGAGGAGTCACTCAAAACAAACGGATGAATTTCAGTGCCACAGAGGTAGTGTTTACCATTTACAAGAAAATTTACTTACAAATGGCTTACTTATATTTGTCACTACATATTAGGCTGGGGTAGGAGAAAATATTTTATCATCGGAAAAGTTATACACTTCACAGCTTTAAACTTATTTTCATCTCTTATCAGATAATTTCTTGAACCGAGAGATTTTCCACTGAATGGCACCTAAAATAACTCCTTGAACAAAAGTACGATTGAGCATTTTACAAAAACTAAATAAGAAACCATCTCACAGCAGAGGTTTCCTTTCCCCACCATTACCTCTGACCTACAAACACACGTATGAGTCAAGCTAGTACTCACCAGCCTCATAGTTTCAGTGCTTACATGTGAGGCACAAGCACCAACCTGAGTGAGTGCCTCCTGTAGTTTTCAGTGCAGTGACGCTCTTTTTTTTTTTCCCTGTCAGAAGAAACGCTGCTCTCTTTTATGGAATCAGAAACAATGGATAGACGCCTTTGTCAGAGAAAATCTTATGTTACACTTCAAGCCAATGACTATTTTATGGATTTGTCACTTTGAAAGGTAGTTGGTCGATGTCCTTGTAAATCAGAGATAGCTTCTATGTGGTAGTAGAGTTTGCAAGAATTCTAAAAGACCCCATGAAATCAAAATAAAAGTTTTGTGCAGGCCCGGTTCTACGCGGGAGCTTAATGACATATGTTAAAGCACCCTCAGTTGAGCAAAGTTGGTGCTTTTTTGCGTCTTCACTTTAACTATTAGAGCACCCACACTAAATTCAGAAGCACCCTCAGAGATTTGTATCTGGAATAGGGCCTGGTGTTGTGACTTGTGGTCCATGTGTGTTTGCTTAGAGGTCATTTGTTTACTAGTTATGCTTGGGATAATCTCCATTTCCTGTTCCTGTTTCAATAGGAAATACATCAACACATGAGAGAAAACTGTGCTCATCAAGCAATTTCCTTGGGTCTTTAATGTTGTGGATGCAGTATTCGTCAGAATTAAAACGTCAAAAATGCAGTGCACACTGTACAGTTTTGGCCCTGATTCTGCCGTCTGAGACAAGGATTTCTGTCATCATAGGGCAAAATCGGCAATCTTACAACGTTTATTGTGACATGCTCTATGACGGCCAATTAATAGGCTTTGCAATGATCTTTAGCCTCCGATGAAGTTCTGGCAGTGTTAGAAATTTAGCATCGCATTCATATAGTGTGACTGTTATTATGATAGCCAGGTGAGACAGTCCACTCCTCTCTCGCACCCCAATTCACTGTTTTTAGAGAAACCCTGCTGAGTATGCTCCTTGGAAAGAAACCTGCTCTGCATCTGCACCATAGCAACATTTGTGCTCCATTATTACTCAGGTTCTTTCAATGTTTTCTTCTTTTAATTTTATATAAAAAATGTTTAATAAATGAGCAGAAAATTCTTCAGCAATATGACAGCATTATTCCCCGAATTAAATACAGAGCTTACAAAACTAATATAAATAAATGATTGCATTTTCTTGACACGTTTTAATTTATTTTAATTACTACTTTTAATAAATTTACTTTAAGCATCTGTATACTCCTTTAGTTAAGATTCACACCACTCCAATTTCATAAAAAAAAAAAAAAAAATCAAACCATTTATATTGCTAAGTATTTATGGGACATTTTAATCCAAATCAGCGGATACAGTTGTAGAAATCTATGTCGTGTTTGTGCATTTTCAATAGGGAAATTCCAAGCGCGATATATTGTTAGCCTGCATGAATTTTAGAAATTGTGCATGGTCTATAGGTTACTAATCTAAAAGAGGAGAAAGACGTACTATAACCCACCTTTTTTGTTTTCCTTATGTGAATGCAGAACTTTGTCATTTTTCGGGCCACAGGTCTTTTTATTTCCACAAGGAATCTTTGCTTGTGGTAGCTAATTATTACTGTAGGCTACCTCCCGCTCTCGTGTTCATTCTCTACATCTGTAATTTTCTGTATTTGTGATCAGGATGTCTTAATAGGCCTATAAAATCCATCTTTCTTTTTATATGTAATGCTCGTGATGGAGTGGTATTGGAGCAATGCTGATGTCCTGACTTTTAGGGGGGAAAAATGCTCTTGGGCAAATCTCGCTGTTTCGCTTCTTTTCTGCAATGGTCATGTTCACTGATTGGGACAATTGGGATCACAGTCGGCTACGATGTGCATCTACAGTCTGACATAATGTCGCACAGTGTGTCATAGCAATCTCAATGCGTTCATATTGAACAGTCTGACAAGCAGCAATCTTAAAGGACTGTAAAAATCCTACAGTGTATAGTGGGCTTAATACAGTGCTAAGATCTTAGTATTGACAGTTGAAGTCAGAAGTTTACATACACCTTAGCCAAATGCATTTAAACTCAGTTTTTCACAATTCCTGACATTTAATCATAGAAATCATTCCCTGTCTTAGGTCAGTTAGGATCACTACTTTATTTTAAGAATGTGAAACGTCAGAATAATAGTAGAGATAATTATTTATTTCAGCTTTTATTTCTTTCATCACATTCCCAGTGGGTCAGAAGTTTACATACACTTTGTTAGTATTTGGTAGCATTGCCTTTAAATTGTTTAACTTGGGTCAAATGTTTTGGGTAGCCTTCCACAAGCTTTTAACAATAAGTTGCTGGAATTTTGGCCCATTCCTCCTTACAGAACTGGTGTAACCGTGTCAGGTTTGTAGGCTTCCTTGATCGCACACGCTTTTTCAGTTCTGCCCACAAATTTTCTATTGGATTGACATCAGGGGTTTGTGATGGCCACTCCAGTACCTTGACTTTGTTGAGCTTAAGCCATTTTGCCACAATTTTAGAGGTATGCTTGGGGTCATTGTCCATTTGTAAGACCCATTTTGTGACCGAGCTTTAACTTCCTGGCTGATGTCTTGAGATGTTGCTTTAATATATCCACATAATTTTCCTTCCTCATGATGCCATCTATTTTGTGAAGTGCACCAGTCCCTCCTGCAGCAAAGCACCCCCACAACATGATGCTGCCACCACCACCATGCTTCATGGTTGGGATGGTGTTATTTGACTTGCAAGCCTCACCCTTTTTCCTCCAAACATAACGATGGTCATTATGGCCAGACAGTTCAATTTCTGTTTCATCAGACCAGAGGAAATCTTTCCAGAAAGTAAGATCTTTGTCCCCATGTGCACTTGCAAACTGTAGTCTGGCTTTTTTATGGTGGTTTTGGAGCAGTGGCTTCTTCCTTGCTGAGCAGCCTTGCTGAGGTTTTGTCAATATAGGACTCGTTTTACTGTGGATGTAGATACTTGTCTACCTGTTTCCTCCAGCATCATCACAAGGTCCTTTGCTGTTCTGGGATTTAACTTTTCGCACCAAACTACGTTCATCTCTAGGAGACTGAATGCGTCTCCTTCCTGAGCAGTATGATGGTTGCGTGGTCCCGTGGTGTTTATACTTGAGTACCATTGTTTGTACAGATGAATGTGGTACCTTCAGGCATTTAGAAATTGCTCCCAAGGATGAACTAGACTTGTGGAGGTCCACAATTTTTTTTCTGAGGTCTTGGCTGATTTATTTTGATTTTCCCATGATGTCAAGCAGAGGCACTGAGTTTGAAGGTAGGCCTTAAAATACATCCACAGACACACCTCCAATTCAGTACACCTCCTATCAAAAGCTAATTGGCTAATTGACTAAAGGCTTGACATCATTTTCTGGAATTTTACAAGCTACTTAAAGGCACGGTTAACTTGTACATAGTGTATGTAAACTTCTGACCCACTGGAATTGTGATATAGTCAATTAAAAGTGAAACAAAAAGTGAAACAGTCTGTAAACAATTGTTGGAAAAATTACTCATGTCATACACAAAGCAGATGTACTAAATGACTTGTAAAACTATAGTTTGCTAATATGAAATCTGTGGAGTGGTTAAAAAATGAGTTTTAATGACTGTGTATGAAAACTTCTGTCTTCAACTTTAATCACTGGGTAAAATAAATTCACAATGAAAACATAATGAGCTTGCTCCTTCTTTTACATCATTCATAAGTACCATACTTCAGCTTCCAAAAAAGACAAATAACTCATTAATGTAACGGTGACCAGATTTCCGAATTCAAATGCTACTTACAGGACTCATTGGCAGCAGACTTGAAAGCAATGTTGAATAACACATTTTAGAGATGAATTATAAATTACAACACGAATCAGGGGATGGGTGGGTCCTGTGGCAGGCAAGCAGCTGCCATTTGAGATGAACTGGAATGCTAACGGATAGCTTTCTCCAGGCATTATAGACCTCCTTGGTGTTTGCCATAAAGAGAAGCACCATTCTGTTAGGCTGTGATCTTTAAGGCTGTGTGCAACCTCACAGTTCTAGATGGTCCATGTTTGTGCAACATTTCTGCTATTAGAGCAGTGAGCAAATATAACAAGAGCTGGCCATGGTGCTGAAGTTATAGTCTGGGGACAGATAGGCTGAAGTGTACTAGGAGCTGTCTGTGGTTGAAAGGGCTGTCAAATATGCAATTGGGCAACATAGCTTTGTATGAATCACTTTGCTGACCCATGCCTCCTTACATAATGCCTTGTGTAATGTGGTTGTCAAAGAGTTATAAGTAGCCGCCACACAAACAGACTCAGAATAGACAGTGTCAAACAGTTTAAAAAAACAAAAACAGGAAAATCAAATGAAATTAAACTCTTCAGAGAAAATGTGGATCTTTGGTCATTCCATCAGCTCTTATGTTAGATTTCCCAGGGGACTAGATAGTTTTACAGTGCAGTTTGCATCTGTTTATGCAAATTACATGAACTTTTATGATTCCCCAAGTCATCCAACTCAAGGCAGTGAACATTAACATTTGCCTTAAGAGGATGCCTGTTTGATATTTGTTAGCTTATTTTTTGTTGTTTTTTTTCAATGTGTGTATGTGAGAGATAGAGAAACACATTAATGAAACAGCCTAAAGAAAACATTTCATGGGGAATGCAAGTGGTTAATACCAGCTGCATGTGTTTTCCTGAATGCTGGCAAGACATTTTCTCAGCTGTAGTACAGTAGCAAGAAGGCACACTTAGAAAGGCACCTATTCCACCCTCCCTATATACTGTAACCTGAATTTTAATCAGTAATTTCAGCTTAGGCAGCTGAAATGCTTTCCTTGAATTTTAAGAGATTTTCAGGATTTGAAATAACAGACGAAACATGTGAAGAGTAATGACCTTACAGTGATATATGGGGACACCTGACTGACAGTGAGTGGCACCACCTGACTGGGAATTATATTACACCTGTAGTCTGTCAGAAAGAGGCCTGCCATGTGTACTCAGTTCACATGTTCTTGTCATCAGTTGTCTCTTTCTCTTACCTCAGATTCATACTCTTACGTACTCTCACAAATCTGTTTAACGACATTGATTTTAGTGTCTGTTTCATCAAGCCCAGACTTCATTTCCGAATCAGTAAGGTTCACAGGTGTCTTCTTACCTAATAAAGCTCCACAATGTACGTATTAAGCTTAGGTACGAATTAGTTGTGACCGCATTTCGGATTTAAAGGAATAATTCACCCAAAAATTACAATTCAGTTTACTCGTGTTGTTCCAAACCCGTATGCTGATATATTTTCTGTGAAACAGAAAAATATTTTTAAAGACTCTTCACATAGACCTTTGTCTGTACAACAACAGTTCATAGGCTGTGAAATGTGGTGCAGGCTGGACATCAATACTATAAAACATCATTGGTTCTTGAGTTTCTCCTAACCAAACATCATGACGTCAAAGCTACGCCATAGGCACCATATTTGATTTAAGAGCTTCAGCCGATGTGAAGATTATCAATAATGATTTAAATTTTGCTCTGTTTCTCACACAAAACTATTGTATGATTCAGAAGACTTGAAATACAGCATACAAGCCATATGGAATACTTATATGGTGCTTTAATAGTGTTTATTTGTCTTTTTTCAGTCTGATCTCATGAAGATTGTGACGACATTTTTGCAAATTCACATTACATACATGTGTCAAGGCAGTTCCGAGGTGAAATGTAACACTCTATCAGTTGAGCGCAAATTGATTGCGCACAAATACTTTTATAAATGTGGTTGGTCATGTAATGCAAATGTTAAAATGTATCGCCTTACAAGTCATGAGCTATCAATGAAACTACTCTAATGTCACACTGCAGGCAACTGTGTTTCCGGGTTCTTGTGAGCAGCAGATTTCAATGGTGGAGATGGGCAGCACTGCCATTTTAATAATATTTTAAGCATTATATAATGTATTAATGTTTATTGATGTTAATAAAAGTTACTATAAATGAATATCTGTAGTTTATAGTGAAGAAATTATGTAGGTTCTTTCTGAATTATTGGAAAAACCCATTTTAACTTGATTCAGTATGCCTGTATGACTATGTCGGACATGTAACAGGTTGAGGAATACACATCCTCACGTGCTTAACACATTTCTAAAGCCTGGAAAAATTAAAACTACCACCAGACATACAATATACATCTTTACTGCTTAAATTATTAACCCACATACAGTAAGTGCTGGGCGGATTACTTGTAAATCAAATTACATGACAAAAAATGCAATCAGTATTGTAATCTCGTAGATTACATTTTTGTGGTAATCAAATTTGATTACTTTTGGATTACTTTCAACCTAATTATGTTTTATTTTATGTCACATACATTTGAGTAGGATAATCATTTTAACATAAAAGTACAAAGAGGAAAAAATGTATTCCATTCTTTATTACTAACAAAAAGAGCTCTTTGACATTTTTAAAACGTGCATTAAACGTTACATGAATGAAATAAACATTCAATCTAACAGCAATAACAGTGCATGGCCAAAGTTTAACTCTCAGTTAAACAGAGACATCAAGTTCATTTTAAGTGCATAAAACATTAGCAACATTACGAACATTAATAACCATAAAATCAACAGCAACGATGTTGCTAGGTCAAAGCTTTCATCTAAAAACACTGAAACACTTTTAACCCTTACTGCTTACTACTGATACTCCATCACCTATTCCAAAACTGAGGTGCAAGAAATTTTCTTTTGAACAGGAAGAATATTGTAAGGGAGCAGAATATTTTAAAACAGAGTTCCACTGAGTCACACATGGAACAGTTTTGTCCAGTTTTATGCCAAGTTTCATGCAGTGGTCTCCACTGCTGTAGAGCAACTGTATAGGCTTTGTTCCATATTGCTGCACATTTTGCTATTGTGTACCCTGCGGGCAGAGATGGCATCCACTAGATCCTTTGAAACAATTAAGTTCAATGTGTGAGCTGCACACCATTGGTGTAATTTCATTATTTTTTTCATTAACAATTTTTATTGATTCCATACACAAATTTATACAAACAGAACATGGATACACAGAATCATCTTTTATCAATTATATAAAACTCTTGAATCTTAGTACAGAACATGGGCTGTGTCACCATCCTCCAAAAGTAGGTGTGTCTTTAAGGCCAAGCCTATACAATCTAGAGGGAGTCCAATAAAAACAATGCAGAATCTTAAATTGAATGAGGCACACCCTTGCATCACTAGACATAGACTTGACGTTTTTTTTTTTTTTTAATCCTACCCCATTCTCCATCTTCCATTACTAAATCCATGTCTCTTTCCCATAACTTAAGAGATGTTGAAACCCCATCCCCTAGACTCTGAATTAGCAAGGAATAGTACGCTGAAGCTTCATGACCTTTTCTAAAAGCAGCAAGCACCATCTCAAGGGTGTCTGCCACTTTAGGGGGCTGCGTACTACACCCAAAGGTGGTACAGAGTAGATGGCACAGCTGTAAGTACCTGAAGTAATGAGATCTGGGAATCCCAAACCTCTGTATTATATTTTCAAAGGATCTCAATGCTCCATTTTCATACAGGTCACCCAGCGTGGGAGCACCCTTTTCAATCCATTCTGTCCAGCAGAAAAGGGACTTGTTAGTGCACAATTTAGGGTTCAACCAAATACAGTGCATCCGGAAAGTATTCATAGCGCTTCACTTTTTCCACATTTTGTTATGTTACAGCCTTATTCCAAAATGGATTAAATTCATTATTTTCCTCAAAATTCTACAAACAATACCCCATAATGACAACGTGAAAGAAGTTTGTTTGAAATCTTTGCAAATTTATTAAAAATAAAAAATGGAAAAAATAAAAATAAAAACACATGTACATAAGTAGTCACAGCCTTTGCCATGACACTTAAAATTGAGCTCAGGTGCATCCTGTTTCCACTGATCATCCTTGAGATGTTTCTACAACTTGATTGGAGTCCACCTGTGGTAAATTCAGTTGACTGGACATGATTTGGAAAGGCACACACCTGTTTATATAAGGTCCCACAGTTAACAGTGCATGTCAGAGCACAAACCATTGTCTGTAGACCTTCAAGACAGGATTGTATCGTGGCACAGATCTGGGGAAGGGTACAGAAAAATTTCTGCAGCATTGAAGGTCCCAATGAGCACAGTGGCCTCCATCATCCGTAAATGGAAGAAGTTTGGAACCACCAGGACTCTTCCTAGAGCTGGCCGCCTGGCCAAACTGAGCGACTGGGGGAGAAGGGCCTTAGTCAGGGAGGTGACAAAGAACCCGATGGTCACTCTGACAGAGCTCCAGCATTTCTCTGTGGAGAGAGGAGAACCTTCCAGAAGAACAACCATCTCTGCAGCACTCCACCAATCAGGCCTATATGGTAGAGTGGCCAGACGGAAGCCACTCCTCAGTAAAAGGCACATCACAGCCCACCTGGAGTTTGCCAAAAGGCACCTGAAGGAGTCTCAGACCATGAGAAACAAAGATTGAACTCTTTGGCCTGAATGGCAAGCGTCATGTCTGGAGGAAACCAGGCACCGCTCATCACCTGGCCAATACCATCCCTACAGTGAAGCATGGTGGTGGCAGCATCATGCTGTGGGGATGTTTTTCAGCGGCAGGAACTGGGAGACAAGTCAGGATCAAGGGAAAGATGAATGCAGCAATGTACAGAGACATCCTTGATGAAAACCTGCTCCAGAGCACTCTGGACCTCAGACTGGGGCGAAGGTTCATCTTCCAACAGGACAACGACCCTAAGCACACAGCCAAGATAACAAAGGAGTGGCTACGGGACAACTCTGTGAATGTCCTTGAGTGGCCCAGCCAGAGCCCGGACTTGAACCCGATTGAACATCTCTGGAGAGATCTGAAATTGGCTGTGCACCGATGCTCCCCATCCAACCTGATGGAGCTTGAGACGTCCTGCAAAGAAGAATGGGAGAAACTGCCCATAAATATGTGTGCCAAGCTTGTAGCATCATACTCAAAAAGACTTGAGGCTGTAATTGGTGCCAAAGGTGCTTCAACAAAGTATTGAGCAAAGGCTGTGAATACTTATGTACATGTGATTTTTTTTTTTTTTTTTTTTTTTTTTCGTTTTTTATTTAATAAATTTGCAAAGATTTCAAACAAACTTCTTTCACGTTGTCATTATGGGGTATTGTTTGTAGAATTTTGAGGAAAATAATGAATTTAATCCATTTTGGAATAAAGCTGTAACATAACAAAATGTGGAAAAAGTGAAGAGCTGTGAATACTTTCCGGATGCAATGTACTTGTGGCAACGTTCAGGTAAATATCTGAATTGAATACTCGGGAAACTTTTGTCCACACTAAATGTGCAAGATAACGGGATGTGTCTTAACTTCTCTGGGCAGTTTGGCAGAAAGACTTTGCAATGGCAAGATAGGGGCAAGGACCTCTTGTTCAATAAAGAGCCAGGAAGGGGCTTTCTCAGGTGGAAGCGTCCAATGTGCCAAACGTCTGAGACCAAAAGCATAATAGTAAAACAAAATCTTGGGAAGACCTAACCCACCTTTGTCAATTGGCCTGTGTAACTTACTGGAATGCAACTGAGGGCGTTTACCATTCCAAATAAAGGATTTAGCTATACTATCAAACTATTTAAAATAAAAGAGGGGAACTTCAATGGGGAGAGACTGTAGTAGGTATTTGAATTTTGGAATACAATTCATTTTTATAACATTAACCTTCCCAGTCGGTGTAATTTAATTCTTAAAAATTAAATTATCTGTATAGATCCAGTGGTTAAATGCTGAGGTAGACTGCTCCATCTTCACCTGTTTGGCTAATAGTGAGTATCAGTTCTAAGTGCAATGCATACAACCCTCCCCCTCTCTTCCAGAAACACGAAGATTTACTGAACGTATATCAGCGGTGTGCTGATTTAGAATGAAAAATGTAAAGGATTGAAAAAGAGAATGAATAGGATGATCAATAAATTATTAACAATTTACTGCTGTTGCCTTGTTAATATATAATCATGTAATCTATAAAATGTAACTGTAATCCGATTATGCCATTGGAATGGACATCACATGTTTTTTGGTGTAAACCAATAAAAGCACATGCTTTTATAATATGAATAATGCCTGGTCACTGATTAGTTCCTGATCAACCAATCACAATGCAAACATGACCCCTAACTTAATCTGAGAGACAGGCATGGCTCACCGACTAGACAGAAGGAGTGAGCACCTTTTTACCTTTTAAAAATTAATATATGTTCATGGTAGCCTCATCAACTTGCACCTGTTATAATCTTAATAGTATCAAGATATACTATTCAAAGTTAATTTGAAGATCTTTCAGAGTTGTAGAACACAGGACGTTTGTCAAGTTTAATGTCCATCCCAATGGACATCAGGTTTTGAAAAATATCAGCAAGCAGGAACCTCATGACTTGGTATCAGTGTGCCAGGTGGTGAAATTTGTGCAAGCATTTCAAAGCTAAAAACTATGCAACAATTTGACAAATAATTGTTTTTATAATGTCTAAAAATATATCCAATGCATGACATGATAATATCTAGAAATTATATTTTTTTACAACATTGGCTTATAGAAATCAGCCAGTGCAAGGAGTACAGAAGCATCTATTGGACATAGCTGTCATTTCACTTTATTGTTATTTTTAACAATATTATATTGTATAATTGTATTATATTATAATATTCCAGCAGATTTTACCAGAGTGCATTACCCAGTTCATGACACATTTTGATATTTTAACACTTTCAATTTACTGAAATGCAGGTTTTTATTGAAGTGAAGATAAAATGTGCTTAATTTATATGAAAATGAATGGTGTAATTTAGTAATATAGAGCCAAGTAAGGTCTAAATACCATAAAATCCTCCCAAATCCACATTTTTTTTTTTTTTTTTTTTTTTACTTTATTAAAGTTAGTGTTATTACATTTATTTCATAAAAAAAAATAAATAAAAAATAAAAACGTGTTTGTTGTTTTCGGGTCAGATCTGACCGAGGAGTACAAGTGTGATTCTAAAATGAAGAGTGCACAGTGCCATGCCAAGTGGTACACTGGGTCTCAAAACAGCTAGTACAGGAGAAATCAGAACACAAGCTGGTCTCCACCTGTCGACGGGAGCGAATAAATTGCCAAGAGTGTCCATGTAATTGATATTGGCATTTTTAGAAACACCAAATCCCGTGGCAGATTCTTCCAGCTCTGGTCACACTTGCATTTGGTCAACAGTTTGGATAAGCTGCTACAATGCACACAAGCATATATTTATCAAATCAACCAGCAAGTACATGTGAACATACCCACAAACGCACACAGACATATACACATACACAGACTCACACCGTATGTATGGAACAAAAAGAATAAAAAATGTTTTTAGACTTCATCTCCCAATACAACCTTTTTTCTACATGCTTATTGCATTATTTATTGCTACAGTATGTATGTTTTTTTCAAAACCTTAAAGACTACTTCACATACTTTGTAAGTTTAAACTCTAGTTCACATGTATGGTTTTATTCACTAAAATTATGAGGAACCCTATTAAAAGTTTCTTGCATTTTTGTGTTGCTTCAGTCGTGTTGTCCATTGTAGTGGACATGAAAAAAAATAAAAAAATGTAAAAAATGTGTTAGCACTTTTTTATTTTTTTATTTTTTTACTAATTTCTATAATGGAGAATAGTAAATATCAACTGGGTAAAAAAAGTTTTGCTCAGTGGAATAAAATCAGGTCTGAAAGGGTTAAAATGTAATTTAATCCAATTACAAATACTTTATATTTGTAATCTGATTACATAATCCAGATTACATGTAATTCATTACTACCCAGCACTGCGTACAGTAAATAATCATGTTTGATTTAAATATAATCAGATTTCATGTTCAAACTTAATTTAAGCCATTTTAGATTGAACAATCGTTACTTACTGCATTCAAAACAAATTCAAAGACAAGACATTGTTTTTATTCGCATTCCAAATCACAAAGAGTAGCATTTGTACTGCGATTGGAGACAGGGTTCCGTTCTTCCCATTAGACCTTCCATGGGTTTTGTTCATATAAGATCCACGTTAGATCATATTTAACCTCATATCTGTCACAGCGATTTGCACTTTGGAAATTAAAAACAGCAGTTTGCAATCGTAGTTTGTGCTATTCCTTCGTGAAAAGTTCAAATCCAGGGCATTTTTTAGTGTGATCTATGAACAAGATAACAGCATATGAGTTTAGAACAACTTGAAGCAGAGTAAATAAAGAATTTTCATTTTTGGGTGTTCTTTCCCTTTAAGGCGTGCTCTGAATGTAACTGGATGTCTACAGTGGATATTTGAATGTTCACTATCTGTCACTCACTTGACGTTGAGTTGATGTAGTGACACTAGGGGTCACTCTTGGGAGCCCCAAACACCTCTGCTTTTTTGAAAAAAGGCCAATGAGAATTAGCGAGTGGAATTTGCATGCCACTCCCCCAGACATACAGGTATAAAAGGAGCTGGTATGCAACCACTCATTCAAATTTTCTCTTCAGAGCTGAGCGGTTCGATTCATTGAGCTGAATTCATCCGCCGAGTTCATTCACCTCTCTCTGCTGGATTTTACGGCGCATTTCAGCGGCTTCTCCCCCTCTGCATCTGTGATTTGCAGAGAACGCCCCTGGGTGCTTCGGCAGAAACAACTAAAAGAGCATATTCTTAAAAAAAAAAAAAAAAAAAGAGTACATTTTCTTTCTAAAAGAGCGGCACACATGGAACATCTTTTTAAAGATGTCTTTCCGTCTGTGTGTTATTCCTGGTTGCGGTCGATATCTCTCTGCTTCTGACGGCCATGATCACTGTCTTTCGTGTCTGGGCACTGCCCATGTGGAGACATCATTCGTGGATGAGTCTAGTCCTCACTGCGAGAACATGACCATGGCAACATTGCGGTTGCGGCTTGCATTCGTAAGAAAGCAAGCCACCCCAGCAGCTCCCTGCCTCGGTCCTTCTACCTACGGGTATAAGGCCGTGCCGGTTAGCAAAGGGAGCGATTTGGGGACCTCAATGGGACCACCTCCGCCGGGTATCCCCCCACGGACCTCCCATTCCCCAGTACGCTCGCTTGCTCTGGTCGAGTGCTCGGACGAGTTCGCCGGCTCGTCTCGGGGCGAGTTCGACATCTCGTTCGGAGCCTGGGAAGAAGACGAGTTATCGAGCGCAGCATCGGAGAGCGGGCTCATCCAGTTGGACGCAGAGGCTTCGACTGGGCTTCCTACTTCGGGAGTGATCGCCCAGTCCCAGGCTGACGCAGAAATGAGGGACATGCTTTCCCGGGTGGCCGCGAGCGTCGGGCTAGAGTGGAACCCTCCACTCTAACCTGAACCCTCGCGGCTCAACGATTGGTTCCTGGGCTTGGGGTGCCGCCCACGGCCAAGCCCCGCCCTCGTTCCTTTCTTCCCAGAAGTGCATGAGGAGCTGACAAGATCGTGGGAGGCACCTTTTACTGCCCGGGCCTGGTCTTTCAGCTCCCCCGCTCTCGCTACCCTCGATGGCAGAGCGGCCAGGGGGTATTCGGTGATCCCCCAGGTGGATAAGGCGCTTGCGGTGCACCTGTGTCCGCAGAGCGCTGCCACCTGGCGTGGGCACCCGAAACTCCAGTCCAGGGCCTGTAGGTTTCTGTCCCAAATTTGCAGGTATGGCGCACCAGCGGCGGTCCCCCAACCCCTGTGCACCCAGCTGTGGCACAAACATGCCCACACGGGACTGGACTACGGGGACAAGACGACTCCTCCCCCCTTCTCGGCCAATCTTATGGTGGGTGGCAGCAGCCAGGTAAGTGCTTCGATGTCCCTGGACTCAGCACGGCCACAGGGCTCGAATCCCCTCGACATGGCACCTCGAGCTCCGCCCCGCTGCGAGGCCCCACCCACCGATATGTCCAACATGATCATTCCCTTGGTCCCCCTCGCCCGGAATTTGGACGCGTGGTTCGTGCTTTCCAACCTGTCATGGTGGCTGACCCGGACCATCCGACGCGGCTACGCGATTCAGTTCACCAGGCGCCCGCCCAGGTTCAGCGGCGTCCACTTCACCTCGGTGAAGGGCGAGAAAGCCGCTACCTTGCGTGCGGAGATCGCTACCCTTCTGCGCAAGGGCGCGATAGAGCCTGTCCCTCCAGCCGAGATGAAGAAAGGTTTCTACAGCCCTTCATCATACCGAAGAATGGCGGTGGGTTGTGACCAATCCTGGACCTGCGTGTACTGAACCGGGCTTTGCACAGACTCCCGTTCTAGATGCTGACGCAAAAACACATTCTAGCGAGCGTCCGGCATCAAGATTGGTTTGCGGCGGTAGACCTGAAGGACGCGTACTTTCACATCTCAGTCTTACCTCGACACAGACCCTTCCTGCGGTTTGCCATCGAAGGCCAGGCGTACCAGTACAAGGTCCTCCCCTTCGGCCTGTCCCTGTCCCCTCACATCTTCACGAAGGTCGCAGAGGCTGCCCTTGCCCCGATAAGGGAAGTGGGCGTCCGCATCCTCAACTATCTTGACAACTGGCTAATCCTAGCTCACTCTCGGGAGTTGCTGTGCGCACACAGGGACCTCGTGCTCCGGCACCTCAGCCAACTGGGGCTTCGGGTCAACTGGGAAAAGAGCAAGCTCTCCCCAGTTCAGAACATCTCTTTTCTCGGTCTGGAGTTGGACTCAGTCTCGATGACAGCGCGCCTCACGAATGAGCACGCACAGTCGGTGCTGAACTGTTTGAAGGCGTTCAGACGGAGAGCAGCGGTTCCACTAAAACTTTTTCAGAGGCTCCTGGGGCATATGGCATCCTCAGCGGTGGCCACACCCGAGATGGGCACGGCACCACAGGACACATCGCATGGCCATAACGCCGATCTGTCGCCGCCTCTTCAGCCCGTGGACCGACCTTGCATTTCTACGGGCAGGGGTTCCCCTAGAGCGGGTCTCCAGGCGTGTTGTGGTTACAACAGACGCCTCCAAGACGGGCTGGGGTGCCGTATGCAACGGGCACACAGCCGCTGGCTCCTGGACTGGCCCACGGCTGCGTTGACACATCAACTGCCTAGAGTTGTTGGCAGTACTGCTCGCCCTGCGGAGGTTTCGGCCGTTGATCCAGGACAAGCACGTGTTGGTCCAGATGGACAACACAGCATCAGTAGCGTACATCAAACGCCAAGGCGGTCTACGCTCCCATTGCATGTCACAACTCGCCCGCCGTCTCCTCCTCTGGAGCCAGCAGCGCCTCAAATCGCTATGAGCCACTCACATCCTGGGCGACCTCAACACCACAGCGGACGCGCTGTCACGTCAGGTTATGCTCAGGGGAGAGTGGAGACTCCACCCTCAGGTGGTCCAGCTGATTTGGAATCCATTCGGTCGAGCACAGGTAGACCTGTTTGCTTCCCAGGAATCCTCCCACTGCCCGCTCTGGTACGCCCTGACCAAGGCACCCCTCGGTATAGATGCGCTAGCACACAGCTGGCCCCCTGTACTATGAAAATACGCGTTTCCCCCAGTGAGCCTACTTGCACAGACCCTGTGCAAGGTCAGGGAGGATGAGGAGCAGGTCATCCTAGTAGCACCCTACTGGCCCACCCAGAGGTGGTTCTCTGATCTCACGCTCCTTGAGACAGCCCCCCCCCCCGGCGAATTACCCTGAGGAAGGATCTTCTTTCTCAGGGACGGGGCACCATCTGGCACCCACGACCAGACCTCTGGAATCTCCACATCTGGCCCCTGGACAGGATGCGGAAGTGGTATACACAATCACTCAGGCTAGGGATCCCTCTATGAGGCAGCTGTATGCCTTTAAGTGGCATCTGTTCGCTAAGTGGTGTTCTTCCCGACACGAAGACCCCCAGAGATGCGCAGTCAGATCAGTGCTTTCCTTCCTGCAGGAGAGGCTGGAGGGGCGGCTGTCCCCCTCTACCCTGAAGGTGTATGTAGCCGCTATTTTGGCTCATCACGATGCAGTAGATGGTAAGTATTTGGGGAAGCACGACTTGATCATCAGGTTTCTGAGAGGCGCTAGGAGGTTGAATCCCTCTAGACCATGCCTTGTCCCCTCATGGGACCTCTCCGTAGTCCTTCGGGGTCTACAGGGAGCTCCCTTTGAGCCCTTGGAGTCAGCTGAGCTTAAGGCACTCTCTTTGAAGACTGCCCTCCTGACTGCGCTCACTTCCATCAAAAGGGTAGGGGACCTGCAGGCGTTCTCTGTCAGCGAATCGTGCCTGGAGTTCAGTCCAGGTTACTCTCACATGATCCTGAGACTCTGACCGGGCTATGTGCCCAAGGTTCCCATGACTCCTTTTAGGGATCAGGTGGTGAACCTGCAAGCGCTGCCCCAGGAGGAGGCAGACCCAGCCTTGACGTTGCTGTGTCCGGTGTGAGCTTTACGCATCTATTTGGATCACATGCAGTGCCTTAGAAGCGCGAGCAGCTCTTTGTTTGCTTTGGTGGACAGCGGAAAGGAAGTGCTGTCTCCAAACAGAGGATCGCCCACTGGGTCATCGACGCCATCACGATGGCATTTCAGGCTCAGGACGTGCCACCCCCTGCGGGGTTACAAGCCCACTCCACCAGGAGTGTGGCGGCCTCCTGGGCCCTGGCCAGTGGCACATTTTTGGCAGACATCTGCAGAGCAGCGGGCATGCGCAACACCCAACACCTTTGCAAGGTTTAACAATTTCCGGGTTGAGCCGGTCTCGTCCCGTGTATTGGCAGGCACGAGCAGGTAAGTTCCGGGACAACTGGCCGGGTGTACTGCTTGCGCATAGTGCCTTTCCCCTCCCTTGAGGGAAGATGTGCGCTCTTGACTCCCAGTCGTGTTCACAGACTGTGATCCCTGGATGACTTTCCTCCTTAGCCCTCTGGCAGCTGAGTTTGCGGAGAAACTCGCTGACCGGCCCAGTACGTGTGCTAATGAGCCCCTGTACTGAGGTAGGTGATCCACATGTGCTGGTTCCCTGAAGGCGACCCCATGTGATATCTTCCGCAAAATTGTTTCCCTGACGGCAAACTGCGTATTCCTTGGGCAGAGGCCCCTCTGCCCCGGTCGCCATGCTTTGTAGAAACTCCTCCCCCTTTGGATAGGATCTTCCATGGGACCTCTCCACATGACATAATTCTGATGAGACTCGGTATGACCATGTGACGTTTTCCACTCAAAATACCCCCCCCCCCTTTTTGGGCGGGGTGTGGTCTCTGCGGTGTCTTCCCCCGATGCAGACAATTATGGCTCCCAGTCAGTTAACAAATTCCACTCTTTTTGGGGAGAAAAGAGAGGGAAAAGAGGCCTTGGCTGGGCTAGCCTGTACCTATAGTTGGGCAGTCGACTTGTTCCTGATGGACCGTTTGACGCTCATAAGAGCGTTGGGGGAGGTTACGTGACAGCCTGGTGTGCTGGCTATGAGGCACACAGCAGTCTGCCCGTCACACACTGCCAGTTCACGCAACACAGTTCAGCTAGTTGTGGCCTTTTGTATAGGGACCCCTAGTATCACTACATCGACACAACGTCGAGTGAGTGACAGATAGGGAATGTCCTGGTTACTTTGTAACCTCCATTCCCTGATGGAGGGAATGAGACATTGTGTCCCTCTTGCCACAACGCTGAACTACCCGCTGAAATGGCCGGAACCTGGTCTCGGCTCCTCAGCACAAAACCTGAATGAGTGGTTTCATACCAGCTCCTTTTATACCCGTATGTCCGGGGGAGTGGCATGCAGATTCCACTTGCCAATTTTCATTGTTTGGGGCTCCCAAGAGTGACCCCTAGTGTCACTAAATCGACACAACATCTAACCAGGACATTTCTTTATGTGGAGTTGTTCCTCTTTCAGCTACTAATTGAGCAGTGTGTCCATCAGTAGCTAAAACACCCCCCAACCCACCCTTCCATCTCCCCTTATTCTTGTCCCCTGCTCCGTCAAAGCCTTGCCTCAAAACCAGTTGAAAATAACACTGCATAGTGGCATGGAGTGGATAAAGAAATGCTCTCTCTCATTGTATCCCCTTAGCTTGGTTCCACTCTCTTCTTTCCCCATCTCTTCTCTCGCTTTCTCTGAAAGAGAGCTCTTTCTCTGTCACTCTTTTTCACTCTCTCAAGCCCACGCCTGTTGCAGGCTCAGTTGAATCATGGGACTGAGTGGGTGGGAATGTGCTCCTTTTCTCCCAAAGACACGCAGACAGAAATACACACTTGCACAAACACACACACTCTGACGTATCCCAGGCGGACTGGAGGTTGCAGCCTGCAGCTCAGCTTTCTGACATTTCTCCACCCTTATCTCTTCTTTTCCTCTGCATTTCCTCGTTTTCAAGTGCTGATGCATAATAAATTCATGCATACTGCATGACATAATGAGGCAGTGCTTGCAAACATTTTGATTACATTAAAATTGTTACAGATGCTCTTCCCTCCCTCACTCAGTGACTTCTCATCCATAACAGCTGAAAAGGAAGGATTGATGCAAGAGTATAAACAAAACTCGTAACTGTATGCAGTTATGTCAAAATGCCATCATCAGAATTATGTGGGTGGTATCATATCTGAATAACAATCACACTGGTCTTATTTGAGGTGAAACTGAAGCTCATAGTGAAAGTCAGTTCCTCCTGGTCTGTTATAAATTATTCAGTTTTGGGAGACTGATGATGCTGTTGTGTTTCAGAATTGTAGTTACAGTCATTGTTTTTAAGACTTAGCCTTTTTGATATGCATCAGTCTTTGTCATTGCTGAATGCAGATTATCAAGATGTCAAGGTTGGCTGGTTGGGTTGGTCCAGATAGCCCCTGCTGGTAGATGCTGAAACTATGTGAATTATATTATATTAATTAGAGTAGAAATATAAATATAATTTCTATAGTAGAAATGGCGTGTAAAGACTTCGGATATTTGTAATATAATGGATGTTTTCCTGTCTGCTGCTTTTGATGTCACAGCTCAGGATTACTAGTGAGGGGCAATTGTCATGAAATCATTTCTCAGCTTCATACCAATTAGTCGCATGACATTTATCGCTCAGGTGATTGCTAAAAGCAGCCTGGATGCATAAATTAATGTCCATGTGCAAAGGGGTTAGTCTCACGAAACCTGTCAAAAAATGAACTGGCCCAGTAGTGTAGTCTAGGGTATGTGCAGGCGTATGCCGTATGCCCACCTGTCTTTCTTAGGGTTTTGCGTATGCCCACCTGAAATAGATGATAATACGTATGGCCGGCAGTACAAAGAGTAGGCTTTTGACCCGGAACTTTTTCAATCTAATAACGCAATGCCACAGCACCGTTGAGTGAATTGTGTTTTTTTATTTTTTTATTTATTATTTAAAAAATTTCACAGAGATTCTCTCTAAACGCGCACGGAGCAGTGGGAGCACAACTGATGACACTGGCAAGACAGACAGTCCAATTAAGCTGATCCACCAATCAGAACATTCATTTAAGACACGATTGGATATTTGCTAACCAGTTATATTTTCCATTTCATTAAGGGGCGGGACATTTCCAGTGTCTAATGCTAATGCACAAGCAACCCTGGAGTAACCGTAATTCGTGCTGTAAATTTATTTCCCTGCTAAACGTATACGTATTTAAATGTAATTTATGTTATTAAACTTTGTGAAAATACTGCATGTTATTTATTGCACCCGTGCTAGTTTTTGCTGCTCTTTGCAGATGCTGTACAACTGTGTCCTGTAATTATATAAAATGTCATTTTTTGTGCCTTTTACTGCTGTCAGTAGTGCCTTTTTCTCGTGATATCAGATCATTTCAGTTTATATTTCTAAGAAGGAAAACAGTTTCACTATACACAGAAAAGCACATAATAGTACACAAATAAAAAAATTAATAACCAATAATTATTACATAGGCTATATATAGTAATACTAGATAATGTGTTAACGTGAACATAACTACACTCATATAAGCTATACAATGCTAAACAGTTTATTGTGTATTATGTATGTATTAGTTTATTAATTAGAGTAATTTTCATAGTAGCCTAATTTCATTAACATTGATAAGACCTATTGTAAAGTCTTTTTACATCACTGTAGTGCTCCCTTGGAACTTGGTAGTTTTCGTTGATTTTGAGTTTAATACAGTAGAAAATGACTCACTCAATAACTACGTTTCCATCCACGGATTTTTTGCAAAAAAAGTTTTAGCGCATCAAAATAAAGCTGATGGAAATGCAAATTATCGCTAAAATTTCACAAGTGTCGACAAAATTTTTCCGTTTAACTCTAGCGCATAAACTCTATGTCGATACTTAAAATGTCACAAAAAACTGGTTTGGAAACACTTTTTTTCGAGAAAATTGGCAGTAACGCAAAAGTGTAGTGTCACATGACAGAATTTGCCCCAATCGTTAGCCTGTGTTAATCATGACGACAGTATACATCCTTGAAAGTCAATTTATTGTACGTGATTATGGATTGATCTTAATGGCATACAGATCCAATGCTGCAAACACATCTGCGTCATGACACTTCCAGGAGTACCAACACAAATATCTCATATCATGCACATCGACAAGTGCACAGAGAACAAATTAATGGCCACTGTTTGTGATTAATTTAATCGCGGTAGCCATCCGTTTATTTAATAAGTTGCTTTTCCACACCATTCAATATAATAGACGGCAGTCACGGAATTAAAAACATATCATTTCATCAGTTATCATTTCACAAAGATATTTTAAATTAAAAATAAATACACAATACTAGAAGAAAAGCAGCAGTGTGCTTTTTTGGAACACTAACATATAAACCAATTCTATAAAATTATTGTTTGGTTTACTTTTGGAAAAATGCCGGCAAAATTCCCTGTATTAAATTAAATAAATTACCAAACGAAAAAAGCATCAAATTAAAAAAATAAATTACCAAACAAATCAAAAATTATATATTTTAGACCTATATATGCCTTTTCTTTACACAAATTAGAATTCACCTTACCCTGTTCTGTAGACAAAAAAAAAGTCGGCTGAATGACATTCTCAGAATGTTCTAGACTTTTTTCAAGACTATAAACTATCAGAACTATTTGTCCAATGAGTTCACTTTCAGAAAACCAGCTTTTGAACATTTTAAAACGTTTAAATATTTTAAATCTAACCCTCTTTACCTTGGATCGCATTTGCTGAGCTTTTTCAGAAAATTGCATTATGCCATTAAATTAATTTTAAATGACATTGAAGTTCAGTTGGTCGTTAAAAGTTGCTGGACAAATATGCGGGACATAATGCAGTTGTGATGGCAATGCTTTAGATTAGATGATTGTTCAAAATAGCCTATTGAATATCAGGAATGGATCATATATATAAATCCTGATATTACACCGCATACATTTTTCTTTAATATCTGTGCACACAGCATATACACATCGATGGATGGTCCTTATACTAAGACCAAAAGTTCCCCCACTACTTAGTGCAGGTTGGAAGCTTGAACAGGGCCAGTACGATTTGCTTTCGGGTCGGAACTGGTGGCAACCTGTGATAGGCGCAACATCAGGACCAATATTACAGTCCTATCAGAAGGGCAACAGCTCCCTTTTGATTGCAATTACTCATCTTCTGATTGCTTTTATTTGTGAATTTAAAATGACAGTAAGCTGGCTAATTTCAATGAATTGTCTCAATACTCTCCCCATTTTACCAAAACTTCGGAGGAAAAATATTAGGGAGGCGAATTAGTGATAAACACACATTTCTGTATGGAAATGGATTCAGGGCAGTTCCCTATCTGTCACTCACTCGACGTTGGTGTCGATGTAGTGACACTAGGGGTCACTTTTGGGAGCCCGAGACACCTCTGGTCTTTGATAAAAGGCCAATGAAAATTGGCGAGTGGTATTTGCATGCCACTCCCCTGAACATACGGGTATAAAAGGAGCTGGTATGCAACCACTCATTCAGATTTTCTCTTCGGAGCCAAACAGTCATGCTCGCTGAGCTGAATACTACTGTTCATTCACCTGCTGGATCTGACGGCGCATTTCAGCGGCTTCTCCCTCCTCTGCACTGGTGCACTGCAGAGAACGCCCCTGGGCGCTTCGGCAGAAAAACTAGAGAGTATATTTTCTGAAAGAGCATTTTTCCCCTCTAAAAGAGTATATATTTCTCTAAAAGAGCGCACACACGGAACGTATTTTTAAAGACGCGTCTTTTTAAAGATGCTTTTCCGATTGTGTGTTATTCCTGGTTGTGCTCGTTATCTCTCGCCTTCTAACGGTCACGATCACTGTCTTTCGTGTCTGGGCACTGCTCACGCGGAGACAGTGTTCGTGGATGGTCACGTTCTCATTGCGAGAATATGTCCATGGCAACGTTGCGGTCACGGCTCGCCTTCGTAAGAAAGCGAGCCACCCCAGAGGCTCCTGCCTCGGTCCTTTTACCCACGGGTTTGAGGCCAGCGCAGCTAGCACTGGGGGCGATTTGGGGACCCCAATGGGACCGCCTCCACCGGGTATCCCCCCGCGGACCTCCCATTCCCCAGCACGCTCGTCTGCCCCGATCCTCCGGCTCGTCTCACGGTGAGTTCGACCTCTTATTCGGAGCCCGCGAAAGTGATGAGCTCTCGAGCACAGCATCGGAGAGCGGGCTCGTCCAGTCGGAAGCCTCAGCTGGGCTCCTCCCTTCGGGGTCGATCGCCCAGTCATAGGCTGACGCGGAGATGACGACATGCTTTCCCGGACAGCCGCGAGCGTCGGTTAGAGTGGATTTCACCGCTCTTCCCTGAACCCTCGTGGCTCGGTGATTGGTTCCTGGGCTCGCGGTGCCGCTCAAAGCCACGCCCTGCCCCGTTCCTTTCTTCCCGGAAGTGCATGAAGAGCTGACAAGGTCGCGGGAGGCACTTTTTACTGCCCGGTCCCGATCTTTTCAGCTTCCCTGCTCTCACTACCCTCGATGGTGGGGCGGCCAAGGGTTATTCGGCAATCCCTCCAGTGGATAAAGGCGCTCGCGGTGCACCTATGCCCGCAGAGCGCCGCCACCCGGCGCGGGTGCCCAAAGCCCACGTCCAAGGCCTGTAGGTTTACGTCGTCTCTGACGGCCAAGGCCTACAGTGCCGCTGGACAAGCCGCCTCCGCCCTGCACGCCATGGCTCTCCTGCAAGTCCGCCAAGGCGCTAAAGGAACTGCACGAGGGTAGTTCCGCCCCGGGATTGATGCAGGAACTGTGCTCGGCGACCGACCTCGCTCTCCGAGCGACGGAGGTCACGGCGCAGTCTCTCGGGCGGACGATGGCCACACTAGTGGTCCAGGAGCGCCACCTTTGGCTCAACCTGGTCGAGATGGGTGAGGCCGACAGGACACGATTCCTTGCTGCCCCCATTTCCCAGGCGGGCCTATTCGACGACATTTGGGTCTGTCTGTCTGGACTTTGCCCAGCAGTTCTCGATGGTAGAGCAGTAGAAGGATGCTAGCCGGCTTATCCTGCCCCGGCACGGCTCAAGATCCCGCACCCCATCTACTCATCGCCGAGGGCGTTCCCCTTCAGCCTGGCCCCGGCGTGGAGCCCACCGCCGGAAGCAGACGACACCCGTCTCGCGGCCGCCCAGAACCCGTGAAAGGCTTCAAAGCGCCCTTGAGATGGGCGACCCAGGGACAACGAAACCCGCTGCTCTGGAGCTGGTAAGCAGATCTTCATCTTTTTGTTACCTTTTGCATTTAATTGCGCTGCATGCCCAAGTGGCTGCAGTACTCAAGAGCTCAGCAAGAGTGGTTTCCTTGTTCCCTGGGTCACATATCCGGTGTGTACGGCTGGCATCACGACCATCGTCCACCACTCCATTTGGCAGGTTGGCGCTCCAGCGGCGGTCTCCCGCCCTGATCGCCCAGCTGTGGCACAAATCCGCCCCCGATGTGACAGTCTCCACGGGTCACGAGGACAGGCCTCTTCCTCCCCCGTCCCAGGCTGTTCCGGGGGTGGTCACAAGGAGCCAGGTAAGTGCTTCGATGTTCTCGGACTCAGCACGACCACAATGTGGTGTGGCACCTCGAGCTCCGCCCCGCCGCGAGGCCCCACCTGCCGGTACATCCGATGACGTTGTCCCTTTGGTCCCCCTTGCGCGGAACTTGGACGCATGGCTTGCGCCTTCCAGTCCGTCACGAGGGCTGGTCCGGACCGTCCGCCCAGGTCCAGCGGTGTCCACTTCACCTTGGTGAAAGACAGAAACGCTGCTACCTTGCGCGGAGATCGCTACCCTCCTACGGAAGGAAGCGATAGAACCTGTCCCTCCAGCCGAGATGAAGAAAGGGTTTTACAGCCCCTACTTCATTGTACCGAAAAAAGGCGGTGGGTTGCGGCCAATCTTGGACCTGTGAGTACTGAACCGGGCTTTACACAGACTCCCATTCAAGATGCTGATGCAAAGACGCATTCTAGCGAGCATCCGGCATCAAGATTGGTTCGTGGCGGTAGACCCAAAGGATGCGTACTTTCACGTCTCGATCCTTCCTCGACACAGACCCTTCCTGCGGTTCGCGATCGAGGGTCAGGCGTATCAGTACAAAGTCCTCCCTTTCGGCCTGTCCCTGTCTCCTCGCATCTTTACGAAGATCGCAGAGGCTGCCCTTGCCCCGTTAAGGGAGGTGGGCATTCGCATTCTCAACTATCTCGACGACTGGCTAATCTTAGCTCACTCTCGAGACGTGTTATGCGCACACAGGGACCTGGTGCTCTCACACCTCAGCCGACTAGGGCTTCGGGTCAACTGGGAAAAGAGCAAGCTCCTCCCGGTGCAGAGTATCTCTTTTCTCGGTTTGGAGTTGGACTCAGTCTCCTTGACGGCACACCTTACGAGCGAGCGCGCCCAGTCGGTGCTGGCCTGAACGCATTCAAACAGAAAACAGTGGTTCCACTGAAACTTTTTCAGGGGCTCCTGGGGCATATGGTATCCTCGGCGGTGGCCACCCCGCTCGGGTTGATGCATATGAGGCCGCTTCAGCACTGGCTCCAGACTCGAGTCCCGAGACGGGCATGGCGCCACGGGACACACCGCGTGGCCATTACGTCGGTCTGTCACCGTCTTTTCAGCCCTTGGACCGACCTCTTGTTTCTACGAGCAGGTGTTCCCCTAGAACTGGTCTCCAGGTGTGTCGTGGCCACGACAGACGCCTCCAAAACGGGCTGGGGCGCTGTTGGCAACGGGCGCGCAGCCGCCAGCCTCTGGACGGGTCCGCGGCTGCGTTGGCACATCAACTGCCTCGAGTTACTGGCAGTTCTGCTCGCCCTGAGGAGGTTCCGGCCGTTGATCCAGGGCAAGCACGTTCTAGTTCAGACAGACAGCACGGCAGCGGTAGCATATGTCAACCGCCAAGGCGGTCTGCGCTCCCACTGTATGTCATAACTCGCCCGCCGTCTCCTCCAACGGAGTCAGCAGCACCAAGTCGCTGCAAGCCACTCACATCCCGGGCAATCTCAACACTTCGGCGGACGCGCCGTCACAACAGGTTACCCTCAAGGGAGAGTGGAGACTCCTCCTTCAGGTGGTCCAGCTGATTTGGAGTCGATTCGGTCAGGCACAGGTGCACCTGTCCGCCTCCCAAGAATCCTCCCCACTGCCCACTCTGGTACGCCCTGACCGAAGCCTTCCTCGGCATAGATGCGCTGGCACATAGCTGGTCCCCTGGCATTCGCAAATATGCATTTTCCCCCAGTGAACCGGCTCGCACAGACCCTGTGCAAGGTCAGGGAGGATGAGGAGAAGGTCGTCCTGGTAAGCACCCTACTGGACCGCCCAGACGTGGTGCTCGGACCTCACGCTCCTCGTGACAGCTCCCCCCAGGCAAATTCCCCTGAGGAAGGCCCTTCTCTCTCAGGGAAGGGGCACCATCAGGCACCCACACCCAGACCTCTGGAATCTCCATGTCTGGCCCCTGGACGAGATGCGGAAGACCTAAGCTGTCTCCCACCTGCGGTGGTAGACACGTTCACTCAGGCTAGGGCTCCCTCTACGAGGCGCCTGTATGCCTTTAAGTGGCGTCTGTTCGCTAAGTGGTGTTCTTCCCGTCAGGAAGACCCCCAGAGGTGCGCAGTCAGATCAGTGCTTTCCTTACTGCAAGAGAGGTTGGAAGGGAGGCTGTCCCCTTCAACCTTGAAGGTGTACGTTGCTGCCATAGCAGCACACCACGACGCAGTCGACAGTAAGTCCTTAGGGAAGCATGATCTGATCATCAGGTTCCTAAGAGGCGCCAGGAGGCTGAATCCCTCCAGGCCACGCCTCGTTCCCTCATCAGACCTCTGTAGTTTTTCATTGTCTACAGAGAGCCCCCTTTGAGCTTTGCAGTCAGCCGGGCTTAAGGCACTCTCCTTGAAGACTGCCCTCCTGACTGCGCTCACTTCCATCAAGAGGGTAGGTGACCTGCAAGCGTTCTCTGTCAGTGAAACGTGCCTGGAGTTCAGTCCGGACTATTCTCACGTGATCCTGAGACCCCCGACCGGGCTATGTGCCCAAGGTTCCCACCACTCCTTTTAGGGACCAGGTGGTGAACCAGCAAGCGCTGCCCCAGGAGGAGGCAGACCCAGCCCTGTCGTTGCTGTGTCCGGTGCGCGCTTTATGCATCTATTTGGATCGCACGCAGAGCTTTAGAATCTCTGAGCAGCTCTTTGTCTGCTTTGGTGCACAGCGGAAAGGAAGCGCTGTCTCCAAGCAGAGGATCGTCCACTGGCTCATTGATGCCATAACTATGGCATATCTCGCCCAAAACATGCCGCCCCCGGTAGGGCTACGAGCCCATTCTACCCGTGGTGTAGCAGCTTCTTGGGCCCTGGCCAGAGGTGCCTCTCTAACAGACATTTGCAGAGCAGCGGGCTGGGCAACACGCAACACCTTTGCAAGGTTCTACAACCTCCGGGTGGAACAGGTTTCGTCCCAGGTAGTGGCACGCAACACAAGTGGATAAGCCCGGGATAGCCGGCCGGGTGTATCGCTTGCACATAGTGCCTTCCACCTCCTTTTGAGCTGAAGACGTGCGCTGTTAAATCCCAGTAGTGTTCACAAAAGTTGTTCCCTGGTTGACTTCCTCCGAGCCCTGTGGCAGTCGAGTTTTCGGAGAGACTCGCTGCCGGCCCAGTACACGCGCTAACTAAGAGCCCGGTTCTGGGGTAGGTGCTCCGCATGTGGCGGTTCCCTGTAAGGCTAACCCCATGTGAACTATATCTTCCGCTAGTTCGTTTCCCTGCTGACAAACTGCGTCTTCCTTGGGCAGAGCCCCTCTGCCCCAGTCTCCATGTTGTAGTAACTCCTCCCCCATTGGGCAGGATCTACCTTGAAGGCTCTCCACATGGTTGGAAAGACCATGTGATGTATTCTTCCACTTAAATATCCCCCCCTGTCTTGGGACGAGGTGTGGTCTCCGCGGTGTCCTCCCCTTGGGAGGGACACCCCCCGACTAGACCTGGCGGCCCAGTTGGATAATCCCCCTTCTTTTTTAGGGAGTGGAAAAAGAGAAGGGGAAAGAGGCCACGACTGGGTTAAGCCTGTCTCTATCTCTGGGTAGTCGACTTGTCCCCAAAAAGGGCCGTTCGACACTCATAACTGTGTTGGGGGAGGTTATGTGTCGACCTAGTGTGCTGGCTATGAGGCACACTGCAAGTCTGCCCACCACACACCGCCAGTTCACGTAACACAGTTCAGCCTTGTGGCGTTTTGTATAGGGACCCCTAGTGTCACTACATCGACACCAACGTCGAGTGAGTGACAGATAGGGAACGTCATGGTTACTGGTGTAACCTCCGTTCCCTGATGGAGGGAACGAGACGTTGGTCCCTCCTGCCACAACGCTGAACTACCCGCTGAAATGGCCGGACCTTATTTCGGCTCCTCAGTGTAAAACCTGAATGAGTGGTTGCATACCAGCTCCTTTTATACCCGTATGTTCAGGGGAGTGGCATGCAAATACCACTCGCCAATTTTCATTGGCCTTTTATCAAAGACCAGAGGTGTCTCGGGCTCCCAAGAGTGACCCCTAGTGTCACTACATCGACACCAACGTCTCATTCCCTCCATCAGGGCACGGAGGTTACACCAGTAACCATGACGATTTATTTTGCGCTAAACCAAAACTTATGAGATAAAGTGTTTTTTTTAGGCATGACGTCATCACACACACCATTTTTATCGATAAGAGGCCATTTGAATGGAAACAGGCAGAAGATGGCAAATTTCTAAAATTTATTTTTACGCATTTTCACTTTGTCGATAACAAAATAGCGCGAAAAGTGGGTGGAAACGTAGTTAATGAGTCATAACTCAAATGAATGGATGACTCAAATAAATAACTGAAAAAGTAAAAGTAAAACAAATATTATTTAATGCAAAAAAAAATATTAATAGTCATATATTTTATATATGTACTGATTTAGTGTTAAATGTCAGCAGGACATTTTGTTGACAGGTTTCGTGAGAATCACCCTCAAATCACATTTTTATCAAACTGCACAATGATGACTCTAAGACATTACAGATATTAGTTTCATTTTCTGTTAAAGCACAGTTTTCTGTAAAGCTGCTTTGAAATGATGTGTGTTGTGAAAAGCGTTATACCAATAAAAATTACTTGACTTGATGGGTTGACTTTTAAATGTATTAGTATATGTTGAAATTAACATTAAACAAGATTAATAAATGCTGTAAAAAGTATTGTTCATAGTTATTTTATGTTAACTATGTAGTTAACTAATGTTAACAAATAAAACCTTATGGTAAAGTATTAAAGTATCACCACAATATGCTATTGAGATGTCTCTGCATTTAGTTAAACAGTTACATCTGAACAAGACCTTCACTATGTGAAGCACTGACTTTTACAATACAAACAGCAATAAAATTGTTGACAAGCACCAGCAAATGTTGAATTTATGTCAACAAAAGAAAACTCAAATCAAAGTCAAATAGGGGTTCCAGGCTGTTCTAAATTAACAATTTTGAACTAATTTAATATCAATTTTACATTTTAAGACTATCCTTACTGCTTTTCATTTTTGAGAGTGTTAGTGAGACCAGAGCAAGCATTTCATTTAAATATGCATAAGCTTTCCTCCTTTTCTAGATGGTTAGCTATACAGTTTACTTTCCCAGCACTTTCCCATCTGTGTAGGGAAGGAGCAGGGAAAGTGAACTACGATGTGTTTCAGTAGGGCGGATGGAGAAACTCACAGGGGGGACTTTGTCTGCTAACTGGATACTTTGTCTGACTTTGTGTGTCAGTGTAACTCAAGTGATATAACTGTTTAGCCTGTGTGGCTCAGGTGTCATTGAAGTCAAATGGAGCCAGTCGAAGGAGGCATTGCAGAAGGTTTTGTCTTTCTAAACAATCTAAACCTGGCACATGGTCCTGATTTCAATAGATCACTGAGAGCATTGATATAATTTTAACAGTAGCAATAATTTTTGTTAAAATACTGTATATTCATTTATATATATTTTACAGCCGCTAATCCTACACCTACTCCTAAACCTAACCATAACCATTTATTAAGCATATAAAACACATAACAGGCAGATAAATTTAATCACAATAATTTATTCAGAAAAATTCAGTACAAAGTTCGATGCTCTGCATCCGATGTGCTCCCTGATGGCATACAATAGCATTGTGTTAGGTGGAGTGTAGAATTTATATTATTAATCGCTGTAAATCTTCTCGATGCACTCCATAAAAGTGCTGTCATATCTCATTCAAACATATACATTGCAGAATACGTCATGTGTCGCAAACGGTCACGAGACACTTGAAAGCCAATGAGCATTCGACATCTGCCGTAAAACCGCTGGTCGTAATGCTTGAGGCTGCAGTTTTTTAATTTTGAAAACAAAACCAATGCATGTTGACGGTTACAGCGGGTGCGACGGCGTTGCAGCGGATGGAGACGGAGATCGTTGAATAAAAGGCTTGAATTTGGGTCTGAGGATTTTGATTATAGCCAACAAATGTGTGGATTAATTTTATTGTTGTTTTATGTTGCTTTTTGTGGTTTATTTTGTTTTTTGGCATATTCTGAAAGCTCCTTTTGTGTCCCATGGCCAACAAAAATAAAATAAAATGTTAAATAAATGATTAAACGATTACAGTTTTTATTCATTTTAACATTTTAAAGTGTAGTCTTGGTTAAAGTGATATAATCCTTTAAAATGTTGTATAGGGCAGCAGAACTGAATGAAACCCTTAAAATGTCATATTATAATGTCAACTGCATTAAATAAATGTGATGGCATTTAACTAATCTCATTGATTATAAATTAAATGTATTTAACTGATTAATTCTCTGAATTATTCTATATAAATCAATTCAAACAGTACACAAACATTTGTATGTTTCTATAAGTGTTAATATGTAAAATGATGATGTTTACGTGCTGTCAATACGTCAGTATTGTAATTTAATTTATAATAATCTTTTTTTTATAATTATATTTATTTATCAAACATTTGCACATATACAGTGAGTGCAGAGTGCAGGGTCAGCCATGATACAGCACCCCTGGAGCAGATAGGGTCAAGGGCCATGCTCAAGGACCCAACAGTGGAAACTTGGCGGTGCTGGGGTTTGAACCCCCAACCTTCTGGTCAGTAACCCAGAGCCTTACCCACTGAGCCACCACTGCCCTACAGTTTGGTGTCTATGACCAAACTTTACGTAAGAGTACATATGAGTTCTCATGAGATCACGTTGTAAAGAACATTTCCAGCACAATGAATGATGTTATGGAGCCAGAAGAAATAGAACTAAAGCCAGATGGCAATGATGACCTGCAGTGTGAATTATGTATAAGGGAAAACCGCACCCAACACTGCCCCTCTCTCTGTTTAAAACCTTATATTACATGTTGGAAAATTACAGTAGGCCATGTCTAACATAAATTAATATACTGTATGTCTTACCTATTGTTTTTTTCCATCACTGATATTATTATTATTATTATTATTATTTATTTTTTTTTTTCAGATTTAAGATCTGTTATATGCATTACATTGGTCAGTGCATAATTAGCTAAGTAAAAAAATAAGATGGTATTGGAAATTAGATAGCTAGATGGAATGAACATTTGATAGTTTAGATAAATGCATTAAGCAATTAAAAATTCTTTACTGAGACACTGGGCCTTTGCAAAATCTTAACACTTTTTTTTCCTATTTCTTTTTTTTTTTTTTTACATTTTCAGCATTTTTTATATTTGTTTTAGTCGGAAATTGATGTCATGGACTTACAATATACTTTATGGTAAAATCATGTGAACAGAGCTTTAGTTGGTCGCTGAAAGCATGATCAAATTAGTCATTTGTGGGGATTATTAGCACTTTGTGAATAACAGGCATTCAAATTAAAGAAATTTTCCTACTCCCTTAAAGATAATAATGAAACAAGTGTTCTGAGATATCTCACCAGTCTGTGACAGCTGTAGACTTTGACATTGACGCTTTTCACCTGTCAGTCATTTTGCTCGTTCTCATAGTGTTGTATTTGAAACGGATCATTGAGGCTATGATTCATTATGTTTGTCAGTTGAGGGTGCTATTGTGCCACTGTTGAATTTGACAGCCAACGGAACAAACAGTGCTGCTCTTTTGCTTGGTTTTGCTCTCAAAATTATCTATGGAGGGCAGAGTTTTGGAATGGGGGTCATGGCAAGTTCAACGGCTCAGTCATGTGAATGCTTCAGAACGCTAAAATCTCATACAGCACCTCTAAATCTGTAGCTCGCAGATTCCGTGCAGGCATATAAGCAATTTTATTCAACTGTATGTCTGAGAATTCTTTATCAGTTGGTTGCTAATAGCAGCCACACTATAAATATATATGTACTATAAAAAATAAGAGTACTTACATTTGTACATCGTGTTAAATCACTCACCTCCAGCATTTAAATTGTTATTTTTTGCCGGGCAGCAATTTCCACAAGTCAGTAAATTTTTTATTGCATTTGTGTAGTAAACATACATTGTAAATCAAAGTGTGTTGTGGATATTTAATAGTAAACAATATAGTAAATGAAATTGTTCACAAGGAATCCAATGGATGGCACCACAAATAGTTAGGAATAGTGGGCATATTCAGAGAGCTTAAAAGAACATGTCTAAAACCTTTTTATATATTACCTAAATAAGTGCTGCCTTGCTGTGTCATTATTATTAGTAAGTGCCTTACATTGTACATTGTACTGATTTCTTTTATAACAACTATGTTTATATTTTTTTTAATTTTTTTTTTAATGGAAAATATATGGTTAAAAATACTTTTCATTGTGTTTTTCTATGCGTTCTGTGCTAAGGCTTCAGCTGGATTGACACTTGTTTTGCTTCCAAACAATTTTCAAAAGATATTTTAATATTTTTCAAGCCCTTTATAATACTCATCTGGCTTAATTGACAAAATAAAGATATGAGCTAAGCTGAAGCTATCTACCCTCTCTCCCACAGATACTTTCCATATACCCTCTAAACACAACTCCTTGTTTCCCATGGCTGTTAATGTCCTTGTGATGGAATCCTAGATGCAATTTTCTGGATAAGTTGTTTTAATCAGCTAATGCCAATGTTTTGCAGACATGACATTGAAACCCTTCAGCTATAAAGTAAAGGGCTGCTATTTATTGCTTTGACTTGAGTTTTTACATAATTACTTTTGTATTCTTTTCCACTGCATTTTCTTCAACACATGGGAAAAGGCAGACGTTATTCTAGAAATGACAGATCACCTTGACGTATACAATCGTTAGTGTGTAATATTGTATGGTTTTGTGTGTATGGCTTTTTAGAGATAGCAAATGAATATGCTACTGTGGATGTGTGGCTGATACAGCTATCCCAAATTTAACAGTATTTTATTTAATTATTTTTTTCATATCAGTTGATTTATTCAAAATATTAAATGTTGTTTCATAAGAAAGGCCATGTTCATTTGTGTTTCCCATTGTCTGGTACACATCATGAAGTCATGCCCAAGCTGTTTTAAAAGGAGCAGAATTGTTTTGTAGAAAGACTGCAGCAATTTATATTAAAACCATCTGTTACCATGGTGACATTCACCCCTCATCTTTAGAGATATTTCTGGAACAGAATGTATTTGTGCACATACACACTGAAGTCAGTATTAAAAAGACACACACATCATATTACGTACCTCCATTGTATGAAATCTACTTATCTTTGCTACTATATCTGAGTTTAGAAGGTTAATGCCTTGCACTGGTCAAAGATGAGGGCATATTTGAGGTCACATGGTGCATAATTACCCAGAAGGCCAGTGAGAGACAATATGGAAGGCTTAACTGATTTTTCTGAGGCCCATTTTATAGGGCACGTGATGTAAAACGTAACAAAACATATCAGTAGTCTCTGTATTTTTATACACTGTAATAATGTTTTAAAATTAAGTCAGAAATATTATTTTAAAAGACTGAAGCATTAAAGACTCATTAGGTTACATCAGTGAATAATTAGTGTCATTTTGAAGGGTCAGGTAGACAGCTCAATAAAATAGTACATGCATCTTTTAACTTTTCTACATTAATATCGATAGCATTTGGGTAGTTGACATGCTGTACTCCATGTAAAACTATTTTTTTTAAAAAAGCATTTTGCTAATTCTGTGCATGCAGTTTTTATAACCTCATATTAATTGAGAAGCTGCACAGAATATTTGCACTTTTAAAAATTCAATTGTCACATGCAAGATCATTTAAAATGAACTTGTGAAGGCAAAAAGGTGATTAAAAATGGTGAAAAACGTAATGGTGACCACTCACATTCGCCTTATACATTAATAGCAGTGTTAACCTTGATGTTCAGACTAGATGAATGTTCATAAAAAAGCTCATGGTTTTATCAAAATCAGAATCAGAATCAGCTTTATTGCCAAGTATGCTTACACATACAAGGAATTTGTCTTGGTGACAGGAGCTTCCAGTGTACAACAATACAAAAATAATACAAAAACAGCAGCAAGACATAGATAATAATAAAAAAATTCAAAATAATTATACACATACGTACATACACACAGACACACACATACATACACATACACATACGTAGTGCAAATCTAATACAAATCTGTTATCTGTTATGTACAGTGCAAATACAAATCTGTTATGTACAGTGCAAATGTTTTGTTTTTTGTTTTTTTTTTTCAGAGGAATGAAATGGCAGAAGAGGTTGGATGTGTTGGATAAATATAAAAAATACTAAACTGTGTATTGCACATAGTTATTACTCAATGGGGCAATTTATCTGTTCATGAGATGGATAGCCTAAGGGAAAAAACTGTTCCTGTGCCTGATGGTTCTGGTGCTCAGAGCTCTGAAGCGTCGGCCAGAAGGCAACAGTTCAGAAAGGTAATGGGCAGGGTGAGTGGGGTCCAGAGTGATTTTTCCAGCCTTTTTCCTCACTCTGGAAGTGTATAGTTCAGGGGACAACCAATAATCCTCTCAGCAGTCCGAACTGTCCTTTTTAGTCTTCTGATGTCTGATTTTGTAGCTGAACCAAACCAGACAGTTATTGAAGTGCAGAGAGAGTGTATTGAAGTGCTGAGTAGAACTGTATCAGCAGTTATATATTTATGGTTTTAAATGGCTACCAATTTACTACCCTTCTGGTGGGATGTTAAAGGCCTGTGACCGTTCTCATGTGGTTTGTGCAGATAGTTAATTTGTTGTGAATTGAAAGTGAAGGAATTTAAAGCCTGACTGCAGATCTTGGAGCACTTAACCAAAAATGCAGGATAACCGATATAGTCAGGGATGTGCTAAGAGTAAAACATAGGCAAAGCCATCGTTTAAGCTCTTTGAGGATCAATTAAACAAGATTCACAAAATAGCGTGCAATACAATATTTTAAAAGAGCTACACATGAACTCTAGTCTGTAGAGTCATCCAGCTACAGCACATGACCTTTCCCATCTTAAGAAATGCAGGCACATGAAAATCAGATCAGTCTGACAGCCAATGTGCATTAGAATCTCTACACCCCTTCTCTCTTTCTCTCTCATGTATCTCCTCTTGATTACTGTGTGGGAAGAGAGGAAATCTATTCAAGTTGAGTTTATTTTTGGCTCACAGGAAGTCTGCAAACAGTGGCTCTTGAGTCACCAAAATGCACAATAGGCCTTTGCATCGATTCAGTAGCTCCACCATCCTCACTACAGCTAAAGCCGTGCCAAGTAATTACACAAGTCTTGCAACGACTACAGCCACATCCAAGCTTCGCTTCTCTCTGCACAATAACTTGGAAAAACCTCAGGATAACCCAGACAAGATGCCTGCTGAAAAGATCAGCTTAGACTAGCATAAACATTCATGCTGATTCAAGCTGTTTTATGCTTGGTATTGCTGGTCTGGTGTTGATCTAGCTGGTGGACCAGAATAGCCATACTGCTCACCAGTCAAACTTAGCCAATGAAGTTAGTCAACAAAAAAATAAATAGCTGGTTAAAGGGACAGTTCACCCAAGAAAATAAAATTATCTCATTTTTTTTTTTTTTTTATCCCATCCCAGATGTGTATGAATTACTTTATTCTGCAGAACACAAATTAAGATTTTTAGAAGAATATTTCAACTCTGTAGGTCCATACAATGCAAGTGAAAGATGGCCTGAACTTTGAAGGTCAGCATAAAAGTAATCCATATGACTCCATTGCTTTAAACCATGTCTTCTGAAGCGATATGATTGGTGTAGGTGAGAACATATCAATATTTAAGTCCTTTATTTACTATAATTCTCCAGATTCACTTTCATTTCCACATTCTTCCGTTTTTAAAAAAAAAAAATATAGTAAAAAATTATTGAAAATATATTGAAAAAAATATTGATCTGTTTCTCACCCACTCCTATCATATCGCTTGAGAAGATATGAATTAAACCACTGGAGTCTTATGGATTACTTTTATGCTGGCTTTGTTATTTTTGGAAATTCAAAGTTCTGGCCACAATTCACTTGCATTGAATGGACCTACAGAGCTGACATATTCTTTTAAAAATCTTAATTTGTGTTCTGCAGAAAACAGAAAGTCATACAAATCTGGGATGCCATGAGGTAATTTATGAGAATTTTCATTTTTGGGTGAACTATCCCTTTAAGCTATTTAAAATACCTGGTATGGACACCAGCTCATCAGCAACCAATGATTGAAACCAGCATCCAAAAACAATATATGCAGTCATACTTGTCCTCTTAGCTGGGATGTCTTCACAAGATATTATGAACATTATTTTTGTTGCATTATCATTGATCAGTAAAGTAATGCATTTGTTCTAGAAGGCTAATCCATTTCCTTTAATCAAAGTATAAATGTCAGCTGGATATTGTATTATGAACAAATCAAATTTCAGTCTGTTATCCTGCTATATGTATGCCATCAATCATACTGCCTCTAGTGGTATACCGCCATGGTGCGATCAATAGCGCCATGACCTACATCTTTATCGGCTCATCATTTTCCATTTTGGAATGTGTGTATATGTGTAACTAAAGTGAGGTAGGTTGGGGGGTGGGGGCGTATTTGGCATAAAAAGCTGAGAAACAGTATATATTGTTTATATGGTTAAAATATGCCCTGATAATGTTATGAAATGCCCATTAAATTCCAGATCAGTTCAGGGGACACATAATGTATTGACCCTTAATAGAAAAGTTCATTTCTGGCTCTGATAAACATGTATGTATCTGTGGCTGTTGCTGTATTGGCATGTGTCTATGTGAGCATGTACTCTATGTGGCTGCAAAATTATCTGAGAGCACCTTATGTCTTTTGTTGATAAATGAGCATTTGAGGACAGTCAAGGCTATCTTTCCCTGCTGACAGCGCTGTGAGATTGGGGTTTTTGAAGGCCATAGGCATTTTCTGAGTCTGTCAGCCATAAAGAGAAGGATGGGCAGGGATAGATTTATAGAGGTATGGGTGGATGGAGACGAAAGTGGCTTGTAAGGGGCAGATAGGGTTATGCATCTTTCTGGGTTTGACACAGAAAGTCAGAGGAGAACTGGTGATGGATCACATCCATCAAAGTTCAACAGAGAGAGAGACAGTAGCACTATGGGCTCTGTCGTCCTTTACCTTTGGGATTTATAACATGTATATCTATGTACAGTACATTAATATCAGTACAGTGTATCATACAGTTATTTTGCTATTCTACTAGTAAGTGGAAGTTACCCCTTCACTAGACACTTTTTATGAAACCGTAAGTACTGGTTCTCTAATCTGACAAACATTGTTCCAAAAGTGCTGATAATTATTATAACAGGACAGGGGGACTTCACTGTTTGTATCACTCAGCTTGTTTGTGTTCTTAACATGCAACGGTTGAGCCTGCTGAAATATTTGAAATATAAAATATTTAAATATTTTCATTTACGGAGCAAAAATATATATATAAAAAATGCTATATTGTGTCTAAAATGTACATTTCTGGATATTACATTCTTGTTCATGGATATGTTGCATAAAAGCATTATAACACCCGAAAATGTGCTGTTGTACTGAATATCAGCATGGCTGCCATTGCTTGAAGCCTCATGTCTAAGGCCAAATCACAACCATGCTGATTTTTAGTAACATATCACTCTTGCTTGTGTGATCAAAAACCCTTAGTAAATGTTATGAATTCAGCTCTAAATGTTTTATGCAAAGCTTTAATTATTCCTTCACTGGTAAGTGCCTTGGAAAGTTAGAAAAAAAAGAAAGAAAAAAACACGTGGAAGTCCGCAGTATTAAATCTAGGGGGAAAACTCACAATTTATCATAGTAATCCCATTCTGTCACAACTGCTGTCTTTACGAGAGTTCAGAGTCAGCTGTGATTTCAAGCATCACTAAGATACCTAGAAACTGTTTTCAGTTAAAGTTAAATACTACTAGTAATACAGTGATCAGGTTTTGAAAACTGATCAAAGAGAAAAGATCATTGCTACATAAAAGGGTGAACAATAGAAATATGTCCAGGCCATATTTCATCCTGTGTATATACATAATTGTTTTTTGAAGGACAATAAGATATTTGTAATTGTTTAATTTAAACACATTGTCTCCCCAAATTCCAGTTACCATAATACATCTGAATGATTAACTTTTGAGTTGTTGTAACTTTTGAGTATTGTAATTCCCATTATTCTCAACTGTGATTCTCATTAGATTCTCATTATTGTAATGTTATAACTAATATTGTATTACAAAGACTTTAAAAGTAATAGAAAGATATTTTTTTAATCAAGGCAGTACAACAAATACTACTATGTAAATTTAAAGTATAAATTATTTTAATTTAAATAATACTGTAAATTATTATTATTAGTTGTAGTAGTACTTTTGTTTCATTATGATAATGAGGATTGGGGGTGTGGGGGTATATAATTGTCATTAAAAATAATGTCACAATACAAAATATCTCAAAAGTCCTAAAAAATAGGCTTCATTTTCTAAAAACATTTTCATAAAATTTTTGAGATGAAATATGATCTTGACAGTTTTTGTGAGATTCACCCCAAAAGGCTCCACCCACCATGACAGTTTTGTCAGAGGCTGTAACAGATAAAAACAGATTAACCTAACTGAATATAGAATTGGGGGTTTCATGGACTTGTTCAGAAAAACATGACATTTGAATATGATACATGCATTGCTCTACCTTTCCAGTATACACTCAATGAGCTCTTTATTAGGTACACCTGCACACCTACATATTCATGCGATTATCTAATCAGCCAATCATCTGGCAGAAGTGCAATGCATAAAATCATGCAGATACAGGTCTGGAGCTTCAGTTAAAGTTCACATCAACCATCAGAATGGGGGATAATGTGATCTCAGTGATTTCGACCGTGGCATGATTGTTGGTGCCAGGCGGGCTGGTTTGAGTATTTCTGTAACCACTCATCTCCAGGGATTTTCACGTACAACAGTCTCTAGAGTTTACTCAGAAAACCAAAAAATATCCAGTGAGGCAGTTCTGCGGATGGAAACACCTCGTTGATGAGAGAGGTCAACGGAGAATGGTCAGACTGGTTTGAGCTGACAGAAAGGCTACGGTAACTCAGATAACCACTCTGTACAATTGTAGTGAGCAGAATTGCATCTCAGAATGCACAACAAATCGAACCTTGAAGCGGATGGGCAACAACAGCAGAAGACCATGTCAGGCACTTTATTAGGACCATAGTGTTCTAGTAGTATGGGCATACAGTGTTACAAATGCTACAATAACTTAAGGATTTGTATACAAATACTTTCATTTGAGAACTTTATGAGCTATGCATTTTCTTATTTCTACCAATAAATGTCAATGACCTGAAAAGCTAAAATAGATAAACAAAATGTTGATTCATAGCATCTGTGTATCAATTCACTACTGTGACAAACAATATTGCAATACTTCTAGAAAGATTTTCACCTACCTATAAATATCCAATCTTGTCTCAAGATAATTTTACTGAATCTCTGTCATCTATATTTTCTTACAGTTATATATATATATTTTTTTTTTTTACAAGCTGTGTCTACTGTGTAAATGCACTGGGAATAACAACAATGAAGGAACTCTGAAGTTATTTCACAATTACATGAATGGTAGTAGAGGATTCACCAGCATTAGGGAAAGGTGGGTGGCAGGTGTTAGCCTCCCCTAGAAAGCTTTTAAAGGGTATCATATCAAGGCAAATCCACACTCCACCTGTAACATTGACCTATTTCCCTTGCAAACAGAATGTGATTTCCGAACGCAAACTGCTGGGGCTGTTAAGTTTTTCTCATTTGGCATCTCTCCAGAGACGATCGAGGGAATGGTTTTATCAAGATGCGCTTGGCATTAATGTGTTTTTATATGTAGTGTAGAATGAAGGTGTGCATAATGGGATGGTTTACAAAGTACTTTCCTTTAATCCTTGAATGTTTATAGCACAGATAATGGTCCTACTTTCTTTAGCTCACTTTAGTCAGTGTTGGTATAAAGTAAAAGTGTGGTGAAATCTGTAACTGACAATAGGCATTTATGGTTGAAGAGATGTTTTTCATCAAGGCTCATCAAAAGATAAACACACATACATTGATCTACTGCAGTAAAATAGTGTTTTTACTAAACATTACATCTGCATTGGTAACTCCTATGAATCAGCAAGGTGCCATTTCTTAGTACTCTCCAGTGGCAACATTTCACCAATCCCGATCTCATGCTTAACTCATAATAATTTTGTACATGGTAGCCAGATCGTAATCAAAATTGTAAGAAATCATACAGGTTGGCTTGTAAAAAAACATATAGCCTAACATTTATTTCCATATAGAAAAATCAACCAACCAAGGAAAACAATTTCAAATCAATAAATTCCTAAATCTAACCCATAACCCAAACACCAAACCTAAACATAAAGTCTATCCCCTTACCTGAAACCCAACCCTAAACCTTACCAGGATTTTAATTCTAGAGACTAGAGGCTGCAGCATTTCTGCACTTTTACGTACGAGTAGATGAAGTGAATCTGCCTTGCACGCTTATGATACACACACAAGAACTACTTTTGTACACATACACTGGACATTTTTTTTTTTTTCTTTTGGCTCGACTGTACCATTGTCATTCACTTGACACAAAAATAACTTTTGTATTCAATGGAAGAAAGAAGTACATATGGGTTTGGAACAACACAAGGGAATAGTGTAACCTAGAGGTTATTGAAATCTGTCATTTCTATTAAATAACTAAAGTAAATATAGGATGATTAACCAAATTTGTTTACTGATGTTGCGTATAGGGAACTACCTGAAATTTTATGCCTGTATTGTATTGATTTGGAATTCTGATTCTTTGTGTCAATGGGAATGAACATTGTGGACCCTATTTTAAGTGCGCTAGCACTAAGCGTGGTGCTATGCAGGAAATCATAAGCTCAAAGTCAATGGGAATGGCCATGAAGTTTTGATATTTTCATGAAAGCATGCAATAAGTCTAGGCACGAGTGGGTTTGGATAAATTGCTCGCGCAAAACACTAATGGGATGGGTCAAGTGCAATTTGTTTCTTCTCCGGTTATTGCACTGTCTGCGTCCTATTATGTTGTCCATTCCCCTGTCAAGCACCAGCAATATTAACAAATGCAACACATTCATAAGAAGTTGGTAGTGTAAATGAGCTGTATGCAGTACATTAGAAAAATAGAATTATGTACTTATGATATTTTGTGAATTAATACTATCCTTGTTGAATGTCAGGCATATTTCTAGTGACACACTACTTTAATATGCATGGAATATGTGATTCTCGTCAGGATTTGGATGTAGGCTCTGTTAAATTATAGAGAATGTAAGTATTATTAATCATATTGATCAAGTGACACAAATCATGGCTAGTATTAACACATTGTATTGGCCTTCCAGGTTAGGCTGTGGATTTTTGCATGCACGTCACTTCTACCAGTTGATTTTGCTTTAAATATTTTATTCATTTATTGCAACACGAAAAACTTTAACCAAAAACATTTCTAAATTCAAATTACATTTCAAACTAAAATATAATTATAATAAAGTGGTCAAAATATCAAATATAATCACCTCCCCAAATAAAAAGAAAAAATATACTCTCCAACTTCTTCCACCAGCCGCTTTCACCTGTCAGCTGCAGTGACTTAAAAATCACTCGACAACAACAGGTGGAAAAAAATATGAATAGAAATAGATCATAAATCCAATTGTAAATATAAACATAATGAAAATAATCATTAAAAAATAAACCATGACCTCTTTAACACAAATCGCATATATTTTTGTTTCAAAAAACGGCTACAACTCTGATCATCAGAGACATAATTTGATGTTCCACTATATTTGCAGAGTTTGGACATGAACTTTATTACCATCTGTTGGTGGAATCTCTAAACTGCCAATGCAGGATAGATGATGCTGGCATGTCTGCGAATGGCATTCAGAATGAAGCGCAGTGTTGAGTGGCATTGCATTTGGCTGTCCAAAGATTTGTTGTAAATGAGCTCTTCTCTTACTGTTTTTTTTGTGTGTGGTATGCTTGTGTGGCGCGTAGGTTTTTAAGATCTGTGGCTTTGTGCTCCAAGCTACAACAGCCCCCTCCCATTACATTGTCACAAGGCCCAATAATAACATCTCAAATAACAGGGTTGACTTTCTCTGACTGTCTCTACTGCTCGCTCTCTCCCAGCCTCTTTTCTTGAAACAAATGTTCTTCTTAATATCCGACATCATGCAATTAGTGTGGCGGAATAAGGATATGCTCACCATCTGCAATTACCCAGATCGGGCTGTGTGCCTTACAAACAGACCACCAAAAATTGGGACGATGAAGTTGGTCACACCAGTGATTCAGTCCATGTAGCCACAATTGTAGTCTGATGCCTAAGACTGAAAGTTCTAAAAGGGTTTATCCCAGCTAATTTTTACCCACAATAGGCAAACTGACTTCTTGACTGTAGAGCTGTTTAGGTTGTAGTCCAAAAACCAGGAAGAGAATTAGCATAAATTACACACAGTCATACCTCAAATGTGAATTTTGATGCCACATTAAAGCAACATGCTTAAATAAACACAGCGGCTTCAAAATTCACATTTGAGGTATGAAAGTGTGTAATTTATGTTGTAGAACAAAACATCCATGTATCTTCAAGTAATGTTTTCTCATAAATCCAAAACTGCCATTATAAAAACCCATAGGACATCCTCGAGGGAACCCATGGCGAATTAGCCTTCCAGGTTTGCCTACAAATTGACATCACAGCTGAACAGCTCTGTGGGACAATCAGTCTTAAAGGGATAGTTTACCAAAAAAGGAATATTCTGTCATTATTTACTCAGCCTCATGCTGTTCCAAACCCATACGACTTTGTTGCTTCTGTGGAACACTAAAGAAGATTTTGAGGGCCTGGGAAGCTCAGCAAGCAAAGATGCTGACGACACACCTGGAGTCACAAGTTTGAATCCAGGGCGTGTTGAGTGACTCCAGCCAGGCTTCCTAAGCAACCAAATTGGCCCGGTTGCTAGGGTGGGTAGAGTCACGTTGGGGTAACCTCCTCGTGGTCGCTATAATGTGGTTCTCGCTTAGGTGGGGTGCGTGGTGTGTTGTGCATGGACGCCGTGGAGAATAGCGTGAAGCCTCCACATGGGCTATGTCTCCAGAAACACGCTCAGCAAGCCACATGATAAGATGCGTGGATTGACTGTCTCAGGCACGGAAGCAACTGAGATTCGTCCTCCGCCACCTGGATTGAGACGTGTCACTACGCCTCCATGAGGACCAAGAGCGCATTGGGAATTGGGCATGCCAAATTGGGGAGAAAAAAAAAGAAATAAAAAAAAAGAAGATTTTGGGTAGTATGTTAGTCTAGGTCTTGTTTCACTTTCATAGAATCTTTTTGCCATACAATAAAATTTGAATGGTGACTGGGGCTGTCATCCTAAACAGTCTTGCTCTGCGAGAGCTGCACTAAGCAAACGAGAGGTCTCAAGGACCTAGTTCCACTTGATTGAATGTTTGAAAAGCAAACTCACTGTGATTCTCAACAATATTCTTTCTGAATTTAAGCTTTGTTCCCTGAACTCTGAGGACAACTGAGAAGCATTTTGTGATTTCTCAACCTTGACAATCCCTTGTATATGTTCCAGTCAAGTACTGTCAGCCTTTATTTTTTATTTTATTGCTGCTGAATAGTGGCAGAAACAGATGATCATTTAAGTAACGAGGTAGTTTTATTGGAGAGCACTATGCTTGCACTGTAAGAAAGGAAAATATGCATTTGTTATGCTAAAAAAACTGTTTTTACCTGATCTGGCCCTTAAAGTCAGCCTTATAAAAACTATTTTCTAATTGAATGAAATCAGTGTTTAAATGTTACCATATGAAGTAAAAAATGTTTGGTTACCTGACGAAACATTTGTGTGTGAATGTTAGGACACACAATGTCCAAAATGGCCTTTGTTACAGAAACAAACCTTTGATTCAAGCATATACACGTATTGCTGATACTAAACAAAAAGCAAGAGTAATTGAAAACTTAAACACTGTGTATTCATGGTTGTTTCTGTCTTTTTTAGTATTTCCTGCAGACTGACAGGTCAGTTTGGAGCCATACTGTGCGTGGATGCCTCCGACTCTCACTGGATGATTCCATCTCTGTGATGAAAGGCTTATCCAGCAGCCGCAGCCACCACCACGTGGTGACCTGTGACCCCTCCTTGGACTCCATGGGTCACCACATGGACCACAAGCCCTACCTCATCAGCCAAATTGAGAACTCCCACCCGGCCGACCACTCATACTACTCCCAGAGGAGCCCCTACCAGCCTGACTGTGTAGTGCCTTACGGGACCTTCCCTCGCAGACACTACAGCTCTCAGCATGATTCGAAGGATGAGACTGCTGTGGTTCCCTACACTGGGGGAGGGGTTACAGCCAACAAGGGCCCGCGACTTCCCGTTTCCATATTGGATCAGTTTGACCGGCAACTCCCAGGGCCTCGGGACGGTTACCACACACTGCAGTACAAGCGCGCCGCTGCAGCCTTGGAGCAACGGAGCGACAGCCCTGGCCGAATTCGGCATCTGGTGCACTCTGTCCAGAAGCTCTTCACCAAGTCCCACTCTCTAGAGGGCCCACACCATGCTCATGCCCATGGCAAGGGCAGCATCAATGGAGGCAAGGCCAGTCCCGATGGAGACCCTCCTGCTATTCGGCACCGGAAGCGCAGCAAGAGCAGGGAACGCTGCAAGTCGGCAGAGCCCAAGAACAGGACGCCGCCATCTGGATACTGGAGCTCTGATGACTTGGAACGCGAGGCCTGCCTGTTTCACCACGGACTACCAGGTGTCATGACTATGGGCCGGCACCCTGACAAGTCCCAGTCCCAGTACTTCCTGGAGGCATACAACACCATCAATGACCAGGCGCTAAAAAACTCCCGCAGCAACAACGATTTAGGAAAGTGCTCTACCTGCACAAGCATACCGCTGAGTGTAGACGCTACACAGCTCGTGAAGAAGAGCTCGTGGTCGTCCTCTCTCACGGTGAGCAGAGCACGTCAAGTCTACCAGAAGGCCTCGGTAAATGTAGATAAGGCTGTAGTGAAAGCAGAGGCTTGTCAGCAGGAGCGCTCATGCCAATTCTTGCAGGTATGCAAAAAGCCTTTCAATTCTCCCCTACACCCACATGCTCACCTTACCCACCTCCACCTTTCCACCACCCCTCCTCTTCCTCCTCCACTACTGGAGAAAGCCTCCAGTTTTGATTTGAGTTCTGCCGAGAAGTAAGTGCAAACCACTAGCTGCCTTACTTTCTGTTTAGCTGACAAGCATCTGTTTGGATCCATTTGATCTCTGGCTGATATTATTTCTTCTCTGTAAATTTGAAATTCACTTTGTTATACCAATGATTTTCTTAAAGTGCTTATTTTATTGGTATGTGTGTGCATGTCTGTGTGGTAGAATGAGGACTGGCAACACTGCAGAAAAATAATTTACTTAATCAGTATTTTTTGTTTGTTTGTTTGTTTCCAGTAAATCTATCTAAACATCATTTAATAAGATATTACATCTTGCTTTCAGATAATTCTAACAAACTTTAGTAAAATGTATGCTTAAAACATGAAGAAAAAAATAAAGTAAGAAAAGCAAACTTGTTTTCCCTTTGAAATCAGTCTATCTTAGATGTTGGCAGCATTTTTAGTAAACCTCAAAGATTTGTGTTGGATTTCTCTGAAAACAAGACTTAAAGTATTATTTCACCCAAAAATGAACATTGTCATAATTTACTCATCATGCCATCCCAGATGTGTATGACTGTCTTTCTGCAGCAGAATACAAATGAAGATTTTTAGAAGAATATTTCAGCTCTGTAGGTCCATACAAGTGAATGGATGCTAACTTCTTGAAGCTCCAAAAAGTACATATAGCCATCATAAAAATAATCCATTCGATTTCAGTGGTCTAATTAATTTCTTCTGAAGTGAAACGCTAGGTGTAAGGAATATATAAATATTGAAAACTTTTTTTTACTAAAAATTCATGAGGGTCGAGTTCAAGCACGCTGGCAAGTTCACGCAAGAACTGGCGCGTAAAATACGAAAAAAATGGAAGCACAGTGTTTACAACAGAGGTGCATAGACCTTATTCATGCTAGCGACGTTTTTAATTTTTAATGGTAATGATGAGGCTGTGAGGGATAGACTTACAGTCTCTTCAATGGGCTGTACTGCAGTTTAAAGTGTTTTTGGATCATTCCGCGGACAAAACATTGATCAAATATCTGTCCAAGAACATTCAGTATACAAAGAACTCCAGACAACATGAGTTGTGGAAAATCAGATGTGATCTAGGAGATTTATACAGCTTTATACTGTTTGTGCTGTTAAAGAGATGGTAAGTCTATCCCTCACAGCCTCGTTGTCATTCCCATTAAAAATCAAAGATAGCGTGAATAAGGTCTATGGACAATCATACATAGATGACTGGTTTGGATACATCAACTGCGGCGCCATCTTGGAATGGTCAACAAGGAGAGCTGTTTGAATTGGTTTGAATGCAAGTGAGTGAGTGGAGGAGATGCCTCAGACCGAGCTCCTTGCTCAGACTGCTGCATTAGCTTCTTTTGTGTGGAAACAGTTTTGCGGTCCATAGAAACAGCTGCTAATAATGTATCCACGGATGAATATCTATGCATAGGAGGCTTTCACGCTTACATCACGCAAGAGGCAGTTTGAACTCCACCCTCGTCAACATACAAACCTCAAGCTAGCCAGAAGTGAAAATTTTTAGTTAAAAAAGTTTTAAATATTGATCTATTTCTAATACACACAGCATTTTGCTTAAGAAGACATTAATTAGACCACTGGAATCATATGGATTATTTTTTATGATGGCTATATATACTTTCTGGAGCTTCAAAAATTTGGCACCCATTCACTTGCATTGTATGGACCTACAGAGCTGAAATATTTCTTTAAAAATTGTAATTTGTGTTCGGCTGAAGAAAGACAGTCATACACATCTGGAATGGCATGAGGGTGAGTAAATTATGAGAGAATTTTCATTTTTGGGTGAACTATCCTTTTAAAGTGATAGCTCAGCCATTATTTACATAATTCTGTCATCATTTCCCTACCCTCATGTTGTTCCAAACCCGTGTGACCCTTTGTATAATGTGGAACACAAAATAGGTTAGACAGAATGTTAGGGACTGACAGTCTCGGTCACCATTCACTTTCAAAATATGGAGAAAAAAAAAAACATTCACTGAAAGTAAATAGTGACTCAGGCAAACATTCTGTCTAATATCTCTTTATTGTGTTGCATGGAAGAAAGAAAGTTATAAGGGTTTGGAAAAACATGATGGTGAATGATGACAGAATTTCCATTAATAATAATAATAATTCTGTAATACATGTTAAATATGTATTATGTAATGGAATATAGGGAAGTTAACGTCCAATATGTCATTTGTGAAAGTAACGAGTTACTCACTACTTGAGTACTCTTAATTGGAAACTCTCTTACTCTTACTTAATTATTTATGTTAGTACATTTACTTCTACTTAAGTAATTTTTTTTTTTTTTTTTTTAAAGTAATTGTACTTTTACTTGAGTACAGTTTTTGGCTACTTTACCCACCTCTGTTTGCGAGTAAAAATTACTTTTGCAAAAGTAAAAGTTTGCAAATGCAGAAAATTATTTGGGCGCAAGGTGCGAGTAACGCCCAAAGTTATGAACTTATTATTGCAGCCTACCATCAGAATTAAAACTCCCTAATGTATCTTCCCTCATGTACCAAATACTTTTAAAAAAGGCGCGTTTGTTATTTTTGTATTAAAAGCACCTTTTTTTCACTCTCATGTGGCAAAATTATGGACAGCATTTTGAATAATGATGGATTAATCTAGCGCTCACACGCAAGATTCTGAGAAAAATAGCGACTAATTATTAATTAAAATTAAAATGCGTGAATCCATAATACACTATATTGCCAAAAGTATTCGCTCACCCATCCAAATAATTGAATTCAGGTGTTCCAATCACTTCCATGGCCACAGGTGTATAAAATGAAGCACCTAGGCATGCAGACTGTTTCTACAAACATTTGTGAAAGAATGGGCCGCTCTCAGGAGCTCAGTGAATTCCAGCGTGGTACTGTGATAGGATGCTACCTGTGCAACAAGTCCAGTCGTGAAATTTCCTCGCTACTAAATATTCCACAGTCAACTGTCAGTGGTATTATAACAAAGTGGAAGCGATTGGGAATGACAGCAACTCAGCCACGAAGTAAAATGACAGAGCAGGGTCAGCGGATGCTGAGGCGCATAGTGCACAGAGGTCGCCAACTTTCTGCAGAGTCAATCGCTACAGACCTCCAAAGTTCATGTGGCCTTCAGATTAGCTCAAGAACAGTGCGTAGAGAGCTTCATGGAATGGGTTTCCATGGCCGAGCAGCTGCATCCAAGCCATACATCACCAAGTGCAATGCAAAGCGTCGGATGCAGTGGTGTAAAGCACGCCGCCACTGGACACTAGAGCAGTGGAGACGCGTTCTCTGGAGTGACGAATCACGCTTCTCCATCTGGCAATCTGATGGACGAGTCTGGGTTTGGCGGTTGCCAGGAGAACGGTACTTGTCTGACTGCATTGTGCCAACTGTGAAGTTTAGTGGATGGTGGATTATGGTGTGGGGTTGTTTTTCAGGAGCTGGGCTTGGCCCCTTAGTTCCAGTGAAAGGAACTCTGAATGCTTCAGCATACCAAGAGATTTTGGACAATTCCATGCTCCCAACTTTGTGGGAACAGTTTGGGGATGGCCCCTTCCTGTTCCAACATGACTGCGCACCAGTGCACAAAGCAAGGTCCATAAAGACATGGATGAGCGAGTTTGGTGTGGAAGAACTTGACTGGCCTCAACCCGATAGAGCACCTTTGGGATGAATTAGAGCGAAGACTGCAAGCCAGGCCTTCTCATCCAACATCAGTGTCTGACCTCACAAATGCGCTTCTGGAAGAATGGTCAAAAATTCCCATAAACACACTCCTAAACCTTGTGGAAAGCCTTCCCAGAAGAGTTGAAGCTGTTATAGCTGCAAAGGGTGGGCCGACGTCATATTAAACCCTATGGATTAAGAATGGGATGTCACTTAAGTTCATATGCGTCTAAAGGCAGATGAGCGAATACTTTTGGCAATATAGTGTATGTGCGATAACCGTAAACAACATGTCAGCGTCCTCGTCTAACTCAAAGTGATAAGCAAAATCTCAAACATAAAAAAATAAATAAAAAAAAATCATGAAATGTCACTCTACCAATAACAGACTCTCTGCACAACTGCGTGAGGATGGCACGCACCAAATTTACAGTATTATGCTTCTAACGCAGGTGTGCTGGCTGTCGCGTGGACAAGTGCTTGTGGTTTTATTTTTTTTCTTGGATCTTCAATGGTCATGACAATTCTATAACATCATAACCACGCACTGCAAGACTGTAAAAAACTCTTAAAACGGCATACCTCGTTGATGCTTTATATGCGGTTATGCTAAATCCGTGGCAATGCAAGTTCCCATATATCATTGTATTATAATCATAATTTTGCATTTCTCACAGCCATCTATGATAGTGCTCTCTTGCACGCACACATGAGCAAACATGTAGTGCATGAGGAGAGATAGTCAATCAATATATTATTAGTTTATTAGTGGCTTAAGGAGATCTGTCAGGACTGATGTAGTTTGATGCTGCCTGAAAGGTTAATTTAAGAAATAATCATTTTAAAAAGGTTTATCAGAGAAGACGTCTTTTGTCATGTACGAAGAAACTTTTGTTAATGAATTCTGTTGTAATTTTTAATGCATGCATGCTCTGTTGTGATACATTACCAGTTGTATCAACCTGAACACAGACTGTGCCCCCAAATACAGCTAAACGCAACACCCCCCAATCAAAACCTCAAGAAGTGGGGACCCCCATAAGACTGGAATCAATTTGGGCACTGCTTTATACAGAAATTTAGATTTTGTGTGGAGGTTCTTTTGAGGGTGTGTGTGTGTGAGTGTGTGCATGCACACACTAGCTCTTAAGCTCTTAGGTTTACCTATAATGAAGTAAATTGAAGCAGGGCCATAACTAAAATAGGCAATGAAGGGGACATGACCCACCCCTCTATTTCTGAACAGTAGTCAATCAATAATGGTTTTTCAATGACCAATTCTTAAGCTTTTACATTTGATCTCCCCCAGTCTTTAGCTATTGCTTACATTCTTGATTTAAAGGCATTAACATTCTAAAAGTTTACTAGCTAAACATAAACAGATGAGAAAATTAGTGGTAGACCGACATGTGTAGACCGATACAGTATATCAGCCTGGCCAATTAATCGACCCTTATTTTGTGATTATCAGCCGATAACCACGTCTGCTTGGTCAGTTAACAAAACTGTTAGCTCTCCTTCATGACCAAACTCTACCAACAGCCTTGTCAGTAGAAAATGATCAATTTCTGTTTTCGTCAAATTTGTTTCAATCATTTATTTAGTCGGTTTTGAGAAAAATGTGTAAAATAAGTACTCATTTCAGCAATTTTTCATTTGCCATCATAACATTTTATTATCTTGGCCTGTATTTTGGCAATATTTCAGACATGCTTTACCCTGCTCTGTAGATATCAGTATCAGCATTGCCCAATGAAAAACACATATTGGTCGACAACTAGAGGAAAGTGGGGCTGGAATAAGCTAAAAACCATACAGTCAACTGGAATTCTGTTTATCAAAGGAAGTCTTTTTCATTCCTGCAATCTGCGGTGTATTGTAAAGACTCTGAGCCCTGTGCCCTTATCTGTTCAACAGAGGATTGATCATCATTTTCTGCTCATCAAACTCAACTTGACTAAAGGCGTGTGTGGGTGTTGGTGGTGTCTTTGAAGGAATTTTTTGTATTTGTCAGGTCTGTGAGCATGTGTGTGGGTACAGAACCGGTGTTACTGGAGTCATTCTGCCGCCTCTGACTGCCTTTTATACACTTCCTGACGTCAAGGCCAGCCGTTTCCCCAGTAACACAAGCTCTGCAGTGATTCATATAATCACAGTGAATTTCTTTAAAGTGGGATTTTCTCTTTATGCCAGTAGAGAAGCTCTTTCCAGTGATATATGAAGCATAACTAGCTCTTTACACTGCAGCCAACTCTATTATTATGAGTTTTGAATGGTCTTAAGCCCAGTTCACACTGACAGCAAATTTATCGATGGAGGTTGCCAGGTCACTGTATTGTTGGTCATTAGTAGGTGTTCTTAACGCTGGATGCCCAGTTGAGCTGCCTAACTGGCCGTAGCTTTTAAAAATCTGATCACAAATTACATTGATTGAGTGTTACACTTATATAGTGCTTTTCTGACACTACACTCACAGCGCTTTACATAGTGAACAGTTGACTCTCCTCAACCACCACCAGTGTGCAGCATCTACCTGGATGATGCGACGGCAGCCATAGTGCACCAGTACACTCACTACACACCAGCTGTTGGTGGAGAGGAGAGAGTAGAGTGATACAGCCAATTAATGGAGGGGGATTATTAGGAGGCCATGACTTATAAGGGAAAAAGGGGGGAATTTGGCCACTTCTTGTAAAGAATAGGGGTGTAACCCCAGTGTCCTGGCCAAATTCCCCCCATTTGGCTTGTTAATGACCACAGAGAGGCAGAACCTCGGTGTAATGTCTTATCTGAAGGATGGTGCCTTTTTAAAATATAGTGGCCCCATCACTATACTAGGGTGTTAGGACCCACATAGACTGCTGAGTGAGCACTCCCTGCTGGCCTTACTAACACCTCTTCCAGCTGCAACCTAAGTTTTCCCCAGGAGGTCTCCCATCCAGGTACTGACCATGCTCAACCCTGCTTAGCTTCAGTGGGTAACCAGGTGAAAAGCTGCAGGGTGGAATGGCTGCCAACATGCATTGTATGTAAAATTTAGATGTCATTCTAATTTGACAAGGAATCAGTTTTCTTGCTGCTAAAAATTAATTTTCTGGAGAGGAAAGTGTTATGCTGCATTCCATTCAACTTGGAAAGTCAGATTTTCCAACTTCCTACTAGGTTTCCGATTTCTTAGAGGTGCAGGTGCGTGACATAATACAAACTTGTTGGCACCCAGGGAGATCTTCTGAGCATCTTGCAATGGAATGTCTTCATGGTCGGAGATCGGCGATATCAAGTAGGAATATCCCACATCCGACTTGAATGGAACGCAGTAATAGTTTTTAAATTGCAACAGTGCAATAATTTATATACAACACTGCATAATACAAGATGAACAAATAAATGCATGAAACCCAGAATACACTCAGAATGCGATAACTTCTGAAATAGTTTTCCACGGATCATTCTTCTTTAATATTCTAGTATGAAGGCAGAGACAAATCATGTAAACCAGTGCAATCACTCACAGTAACACAGAACTTCACATATTGTTCAGAGAACGTCTCTCCCATCTTGCCAACACCTGACTACAGTATCTCACAGGAGACGTACCTCAGTGTTTTCATTGCGACAGTGGTCGCTGTTGCTCATGTCACTGATCAAATTGCCAACTCCTTTTGGAAATGAATAACTTAAGGTTGCTTTTTAACTGCAGATTGCTGTTACTTTGAACGCCACTTCAGAGTGAGCTAAGTAATGTAACAGTAATTTGCACTCTCATCTTAAATTTAGTCTTAATGAATTTTGTCAAGGCTTTATTGCAATTAGATTGTTAGTATTTAATTTTGACCCTTTCATCTTTCAGAAAAACAAGCAGTTGACAGAAAGCCTTTGCCTCTTGCAAATCTGAGTTGATCCTCTCTCTTAAAACCTCTGTCCAACTTCTCATACTTTTAGAGAGTCCTATTCAGGAGAGTTTGCCCTGGGAGAGCTGCACTGAGACAGATGCTTGACCCAGGGAGGCGTCGTTAGTGTAATCATGCAAGCTCACACCGGCAGCCTCATGAATTATCTCTGTCTGCTCAAAGAGAGGAAGTGATGATCAGATTGTGTGTAATGTTTGTGTGTGTGTCTGGGTGGTTTGTGGAGCCAAGCACACTGGAGGCAGTTCAGTTGGTGACATGCACCTTTTGTCAGTGGTGCATGACACAGTGTCACCTATTACCTCACAGGTCCCTCAAGACGAGTGGGGGGGCTTTCCACTAGGCAAGGATGAAGATATTCCATGCAGACGTATGCGCAGTGGCAGCTACGTGAAAGCCATGGCGGATGATGACAGTGAAGACTCAGATGGGAGCCCTAAACCCTCGCCCAAGATGCAGGCGCGACGGGCTAGCTACCTCAAAGCCACCCAGCCATCACTTACAGAGATGACCACTTTAAAGTAAGAGTTCTAATATTTACTAAATTTCTAGTTCCGTAGTATTTGTTTGTGTTAATATTTGGAGTGTGAAAGTTTAGTGCTGACTTAAAGTTTAAGTGTGTAATTTCTTTAGATGTTTAAGTACTTTTTCCTATCCTAGCTTAAAATGCAATGCCAACTGTCTATAAGTAAGCCATTATAGGTTAATTTTCTGAAAAGTGTAAACACTGGCTCTGTGGAACGATCAAAACATTGCTCTGTTTGTTTGAGGATCTCAACTAGCCTGACGCAGCAACATTGGCTAGACCAATAGTGATTTTGGGGTGGGACTGTCTCTTTGGTGACCAATGAAGGATGGGGAGAGTGTTTGAGAAATCTGTTGAAAACAGTCATTAGGGGTTCAAGCGCTTAGCGCTGAAACCCTATTGTAATTGTTAAGATTTTTATTATTATTATTCGGGGTTCAAGCGCTTAACGGTGAAAACCTATTGTAATTGTTAAGATTTTTAGGGGTTCAAGCGCTTAGCGCTGAAACCCTATTGTAATTGTTACGATTTTTATTATTAGGGATTCAAGCGCTTAGCGCTGAAACCCTATTGTAATTGTTATGATTTTTATTATTATTATTATTATTAGGGATTCAAGCGCTTAGCACTGAAAACCTATTGTAATTGTTACGATTTTTATTATTATTATTATGGGTTCAAGTACTTAGTGCTGAAACCCTATTGTAATTGTTAAGATTTTTATTAGGGGTTCAAGCGCTTAGCGCTGAAACCCTTTTGAAATTGTTACGATTATTATTATTATTATTATTATTTATATTATTCCGCCATAAAACTGATCGGGCAGAGCAAACTGTAAGGCCTAGAGACTTGAAACTTGGTCAGACGGTAGCAGTATTGCTCACTACTCAGAAACACGGACTCGGCCAAATCGGTCAATAGGGGTGTTACAGCAATCAAAAACGCGAAACTGTTCATAACTCCTAGACCGTTTATCGTAGACACAAGTGCTTTATACCATCCTTGGCTCAAACCAAACAAAACGTATATCTCCGATTTCATTTCTGCCTATAAAAATGTTTCGCCATCTTGGATTTTTCATATAAACTACCTTTGCGAACTAGTCCTAGGTTTTTCATCCGATCGGGACCAAACTAGTGCCAAACGATTCTATGGAGTGTCAATATCAAAATTTATCAAAAAAAGTTTGAACTTTCGACTCGAGCTAGCTACGGTATGTGAAAACATCGGAAGTAGGAGTGGCCAACTTTACGTAAATGGCTATAACTCTTAAAGGAAATGAGATATATTCACCAAACTTGGCATGCTTATGTAAGAGGTCAATCTTTGGTGCGGTTTTGCCACATGGTGGCGCTATAATACCAAAAAACATGAAATTGGCTGTAACTATGAAGCCGTTAATCCTATTGACTTCAAAATTTGCATACATTGTCTTTGTCTCAGCCACCATCGCCAATCAATTTTCAGCAGCTATTACACAAGGTTAACAGTGACCGATCGGAACGAAACTTGGTGGACCTATTTGACTCTTGGTTTGAGAGGGTTGTGCAAAGTTTTTAAAAAATTGGCCACTAGGTGGTGCTATCACGATTTTTGTAGGTGTTAATGGTTGTATATAATGCAGTGTTGTGAAAAAACACAAGTAATATATATCACCTGATAGCTCTTCTCATTCTAAACAACTTTGCCTCAAGAAGCATTGGTGTCTGTCAAACCTTTCGGTACATATTTCAGATAATGTTCAAAACCTACTTTTGCAAACTAGTCCAAGGTTTTTCACCTGATCGGAAGCAAACCAGTGCAGAAATATACTCTGGAGTCTGATTATCAATAATTATCAAAAAAATTTGAAATTTCAACTCACGGTCACTAAGGGGTGCCAAAAACTTCAAAAAGGACAGGCCATTTTTACTAAAATGGCTATAACGCCCGAACGAAATGAGATATTTTCACCAATCTCGGTACACATGTGTATGAGCTCAATCTCAAATCAAAATCAAATCAAATCACTTTATAGTCACACAACCATATACACAAGTGCAATGGTGTGTGAAATTCTTGGGTGCAGTTCCGATCAACATAGCAGTCGTGACAGTGATGAGACATATACCAATTTACAATAACATCAAATTAACACAACACAATTTAAACATCTGATATACATAATTACACAACTTAAAACATCAAATTAACACAACACAATTTAAACATCTGTTATACACATAATTACACTCAACAATATACAAATAATAACATACACTGTACAGTATACAATATGCTGTTTTTTTTTGTTTTTGTTTTTTACTATATAGATACTATATAGATACACATTATTCAATAAAAATTAAAAATTAAAATATATATAAAAAAAGTATATATATATATATATATATATATATATATATATATATATATATATATATATATAGAATGTACAGTATTGTACTGTATTGACATTCAGGCTGTCGGTTGATAGTCAGTTGTTAAGAGAGACATAATATAATAACAGTAATATAATTTATGACAGTCCGGTGTGAGATAAAAGAGTAATAAAGTGCAGGGCTGATGTATTTTGATCGTGGGAGATCAAGAGTTCAGAAGTCTGATTGCTTGGGGGAAGAAGCTATCATGGAGTCGGCTGGTGCGGGTCCTGATGCTGCGATACCGCCTACCTGATGGTAGCAGTGAGAACAGCCCATGGCTCGGGTGGCTGGAGTCTCTGATGATCCTCCAAGCTTTTTTCACACACCGCCTTGTATATATTTCCTGGAGGGAGGGAAGCTCACCTCCGACGATGTGTTTGGCAGTTCGCACCACCCTTTGCAGTGCTTTGCGGTTGTGGGCGGTGCTATTGCCGTACCAGGCGGAGATACAGCCAGTCAGGATGCTCTCCACAGTGCAGGTGTAGAACCGTGTGAGGATGCGGCGGTTCTTTCCAAACTTCCTCAGCCATCTCAGGAAGAAGACGCGCTGATGAGCCTTCTTCACAACGACTTCAGTGTGGACGGACCACTGAGTTCCTCAGTGATGTGGACACCCAGGAACTTGAAGCTGCTGACTCTCTCCACTGGTGCTCCATTGATGGTGATTGGACTGTGTTCTCTGTCTTTTCTTCTGAAGTCCACCACAAGCTCCTTTGTCTTACTGACGTTGAGGGAGAGGTTGTGCTCCTGACACCAGTGTGTCAGAGTGTGCACCTCCTCTCTGTAGGCTGTTTCATCATTGTCAGTGATCAGACCTACCACCGTCGTGTCATCAGCAAACTTAATGATGGCATTGGAGTTATGTGTTGCCACACAGTCATGTGTGTACAGGGAATACAGTAGTGGGCTGAGAACACAGCCCTGCGGGGCTCCAGTGTTGAGGGTCAGAGATGAGGAGATGTTGCTGCCTATTCTAACCACCTGGCGTCTGCTTGACAGGAAGTCCAGGATCCAGCTGCACAGCGAGCTGTTTAAGCCCAGAGCCCGGAGTTTCTCATCTAGCTTGGAGGGCACTATGGTGTTGAATGCTGAGCTGTAGTCTACAAACAACATTCTCACATAAGTGTTCTTTTTTTCCAGGTGGGAGAGAGCAGTGTGTATTGTAGATGCAATGGCATCATCAGTGGAGCAGTTGTTGCGGTATGCAAATTGCAGCGGGTCAAGATTGAGTGGTAATACAGAGCAGATGTAATCTCTGATTAGTCTCTCAAAACATTTGCTTATGATGGGGGTCAGAGCAACAGGATGCCAGTCATTTAAACAAGTTATTTTTTATTGTTTTGGAACAGGCACAATGGTGGATGTTTTAAAGCATGTGGGGACTACAGACAAAGAGAGGGAAAGGTTGAAAATGTCCGTAAAAACACCAGCCAGCTGGTTCGCGCACGCTCTGATGACGCGGCCCGGAATGCCGTCTGGACCCGCGGCTTTGCGGATATTCACCCGTCGGAAGGATCGGGTTACATCCGCTACAGAGACGGAGAGTGAACTAACCTCTGTAGCTTCGGCCATGAGAGCTCTCTCCGCGAGGGCGGTGTTATTTCCCTCGAAACGAGCATAAAAAGTATTTAGCTCATCCGGTAGAGAGGCAGCGGTGTTCATGGCGGAGTTTTTATTCCCTTTAAAGTCCGTGATGATGTTAATTCCCTGCCACATGCTTCTAGAGTTGGTGGTGTTAAACTGTCCTTCAATCTTGCTCCTGTACTGGCGTTTTGCTGTTTTGATAGTTTTTCGGAGGGCATAACTGGCTTGTTTATGCTCCTTCGCGTTCCCGGAATTAAAAGCGGAGGTCCGCACATTAAGTGCCGCGCGAACATCGCTATTGATCCACGGCTTCTGATTCGGATAGATTCGCACAGTTCTGGTCGGAATCACTTCCTCTACGCACGTTCTGATGAAACACATTACGCTATCAGCGTAAAGTTCGATGTCGTCATCAGAGGCGGACCGGAACATCTCCCAGTCCGTGCGATCAAAACAGTCTTGTAGCATAGAGTCTGATTGGTCCGACCAGCACTGGATCGTTCTGAGGGTGGGTGCTTCCTGTTTCAATTTCTGCCTGTAAGTGGGCAGAAGCAGAATGGAAGAGTGGTCCGATTTGCCAAATGGTGGGCGGGGGAGGGATTTGTAGCCATCCCGGAACGGAGAGTAGCAATGGTCCAAAACCCGGTCCCCTCGTGTGTTGAAACTGATGTGCTGGTGATATTTTGGTGCAACTGATTTGAAACTGGCTTTATTAAAGTCCCCGGTCACAATGAACGCGGCCTCAGGGTGCGCGGTTTCCTGCTCACTTATACTCCCATACAGTTCCTTGAGTGCCCGGTCTGTGTCGGCTTGTGGGGGAATGTACACAGCTGTGATAATGACCGCTGTGAATTCCCTCGGTAGCCAGAATGGTCGACACAGAAGCATAAGAAATTCCAGATCAGGAGAACAGAAAGACTTGATGGAATGTACGTTCCTCTGATCACACCAGGATTTGTTGATCATAAAACATACACCACCTCCACTAGTTTTACCTGAGAGGTCTTTCGCTCTGTCCGCTCGGAGCATGGAGAACCCTGCGGGTTCAATGGCTGAGTCTGGAATCTCCGCAGACATCCAAGTTTCCGTAAGGCAGATAATGCAGCAGTCCCTTGTCTCTCGTTGGAAAGAGATCCGCGCTTTCAGCTCGCAGAGCTTGTTATCCAGAGACTGAACATTTGCCAGTAGAATAGTGGGTAGCGGGGGTCGATTTGCGCGGCGTCTTACTCTGATGAGAACGCCGGCTCTGTTTCCCCTTTTCCTCCTGCGTTTCCGCGTGCCGTGCTGCCCAGACAAAGGGCTCCGCTTGCGTGTTTGTAAACAGCGGGTCGGCATTGAGGAATGTGAAGTCCGGTTTTCGGTGTGAGATCGCTGAACCAATGTCCAAAAGTGTTTGTCTGTCGTAGACAATAAGGCAGACAACATCCAAGACAAAAAACATAAGAATTGTAAACAAAACAAACAAACCATTGCTATGTTGTGTCGGAGCTCGCAACGCAGCAGCCATACTCGGCGCCATCTCGGCGCCATCTTGAGTCCAATCTGAAGTGACAGAAAGAAAAAAAAACGCAGAGTTTGGCCAATTGGTGGTGCTATAACAGGGGGAAAAAACATGAAAACAGCTCTAACTATGCAACCGTTAGTCTGATTGAATTGAAAATCGGCATGCAGTGTCTTTGTCCAAGGTGCCATGACTGACTGATGAGGACATTGGCATATCTCAAAAAACATGGCCGCCATTGGCCAATGAAGTTTGAGCACCTATTAGACAAGGTTAACGGAGGCCTCAGTGGGTCTGTTCGACTCCTGACCCTACGAGTTTTACGCCTCTGTAATCATGTGGTGTTTCTCACATACACACAATGGCTGTGTCCAATTCAAAGGCTGCATTCTTCGAAGGACTTGGACTTAAAAGGCCATGCCTTCGAAGGTCGCGAAGGTCAGACTGAGCATTGTTAATTGGGACAGTCTAGCCTACGGAGGACTGTTCTTGTCACCTAACAACTGTGACAGCTGCCAAAAGACTGTGTCGTTTGTACTGGACTTTTCTGAAAGTTATATTAAACTGTCTGAAAACAAAACAAGGTTCACAAACTGTCTAAATATTTTCACTATGGTCCATTTCTGTGTATAATAAAGAGTATAAACTATATATAATCGCATCTTAGTAAGATATAAGTCAGCATTTGAACCACTTTTTTTTTTTTTTTTTACATTTGTATCATTAGATATTTGAGTAAGCTGAAACCCAATACTTAAGTTTAAAAGTGTAATTCGGCAATTTCTTTCAAAAACATCCTGTCGCCACTGGCGCGCAATGAATTCTGGGGTAGACATGGCCGCGAAGGATCCATCTGTTGTATCCTTCATTTCACGGGAAATGAAGGACGCATTTGGAGGCCGCATTTGAAGGAGCCTTCGAATTGGGACAGCCTATGTCGCGCAGCAGTGACTCAATCGGCCTTTGAATGCGACCTTGAAGGATGCAGCCTCTGAATTGGGACGCAGCTATTTTTCATATCATTTGTTAGATCTCCTCATACTGAACAACTTTGCCTCAAGAACCACTGCTGTCAATCAAATTGTTCATTAAATATTCACGATTATGTAAAAAACCTACTTTTTTGAACTAGTCCTAGGTTTTTCGCTCAACCTCAGTAAAAGCAATGCAGTACAATTCTCTGGACTCTCTAGGTCAATAATTATAAAAAAAAAAAATGTTGAACTTTACCCTTTGGGTAGCTATAACTGTGTCATTTAGAAAATGGCCGTGGTCAAGTGTACAAATAAGCCCATAATTCCTAAACAAAAACTCAGAATTAGGTGAGCACATGCGACATATGATTCTAAACAAGCTTGCAGACTTTTATGGAGATTGGACCATAGGTGGCTCTATGAGCTTTAAAAAGCTTTAAAAACGTCATGGTTACTGGTGTAACCTCCGTTCCCTGATGGAGGGAACGAGACGTTGGTGTCGATGTAGTGACACTAGGGGTCACTCTTGGGAGCCCGAGACACCTCTGGTCTTTGATAAAAGGCCAATGAAAATTGGCGAGTGGTATTTGCATGCCACTCCCCCGAACATACGGGTATAAAAGGAGCTGGTATGCAACCACTCGTTCAGGTTTTATGCTGAGGAGCCGATATAAGGTCCGGCCATTTCAGCGGGTAGTTCAGCATTGTGGCAGGAGGGACCAACGTCTCGTTCCCTCCATCAGGGAACGGAGGTTACACCAGTAACCATGACGTTCCCTATCTGTCACTCACTCGACGTTGGTGTCGATGTAGTGACACTAGGGGTCCCTATACAAAACGCCACAAGGCTGAACTGTGTTATGTGAACTGGCGGTGTGTGGTGGGCAGACTTGCTGTGTGCCTCATAGCCAGCACACCAGGTCGACACGTAACCTCCCCCAACACAGTTATGAGTGTCGAACGGCCCTTTTTGGGGACAAGTCGACTACCCAGAGATAGAGACAGGCTTAACCCAGTCATGGCCTCTTTCCCCTTCTCTTTTTCCACTCCCTAAAAAAGAAGGGGGATTATCCGACTGGGCCGCCAGGTCTAGTCGGGGGGTGTCCCTCCCAAGGGGAGGACACCGCGGAGACCACACCTCGCCCCAAGAGAGGGGGGATATTTAAGTGGAAGAATACATCACATGGTCTTTCCAACCATGTGGAGAGCCTTCAAGGTAGATCCTACCCAATGGGGGAGGAGTTACTACAACATGGAGACTGAGGGGCTCTGCCCAAGGAAGACGCAGTTTGCCAGTAGGGAAACGAACTAGCGGAAGATATAGATCGCATGGGGTTAGCCTTACAGGGAACCGCCACATGCGGAGCACCTACCCCAGAACCGGGCTCTTAGTTAGCGCGTGTACTGGGCCGGCAGCGAGTCTCTCCGAAAACTCGACTGCCACAGGGCTCGGAGGAAGTCAACCAGGGAACAACCTTTGTGAACACTACTGGGAATTAACAGCGCACGTCTTCAGCTCAAAAGGAGGTGGAAGGCGCTATGTGCAAGCGATACACCCGGCCGGCTATCCCGGGCTTATCCGCTTGTGTTGCGTGCCACTACCTGGGACGAAACCGGTTCCACCCGGAGGTTGTAGAACCTTGCAAAGGTGTTGGGTGTTGCCCAGCCCGCTGCTCTGCAATGTCTGTTAGAGAGGCACCTCTGGCCAGGGCCCAAGAAGCCGCTACACCACGAGTAGAATGGGCTCGTAGCCCTACCGGGGGTGGCATGTTTTGGGCGAGACATGCCATAGTTATGGCGTCAATGAGCCAGTGGGCGATCCTCTGCTTGGAGAAAGCGCTTCCTTTCCGCTGTGTACCGAAGCAGACAAATAGCTGCTCAGAGAGTCTAAAGCTATGCGTGCAATCCAAATAGATGCGCAAAGCGCGCACCGGACACAGCAACGCCAGGGCTGGGTCTGCCTCCTCCTGGGGCAGCGCTTGCAGGTTCACCACCTGGTCTCTAAAAGGAGTGGTGGGAACCTTGGGCACATAGCCCGGTCGGGGGTCTCAGGATCACTTGAGAATAGCCCGGACCGAACTCCAGGCACGTTTCGCTGACAGAGAACGCTTGCAGGTCACCTACCCTCTTGATGGAAGTGAGCGCAGTCAGGAGGGCAGTCTTCAAGGAGAGTGCATTAAGCCCGGCTGACTGCAAAACTCAAAGGGGGCTCTCTGTAGACCCTGAAAAACTACAGAGGTCCGATGAGGGAACAAGGCGTGGCCTGGAGGGATTCAGCCTCCTGGCGCCTCTTAGGAACCTGATGATCAGATCATGCTTCCCTAAGGACTCACCGTCGACTGCGTCATGGTGTGCTGCTATGGCAGCAATGTACACCTTCAAGGTGGAAGGGGACAGCCTCCCTTCCAACCTCTCTTGCAGGAAGGAAAGCACTGATCTGACTGCGCACCTCTGGGGGTCTTCCTGATGGGAAGAACACTACTTAGCGAACAGACACCACTTAAAGGCATACAGGCGCCTCGTAGAGGGAGCCCTAGCCTGAGTGAATGTGTCTACCAACGCAGGTGGGAGACAGCTTAGTCCAGGGGCCAGACATGGAGATTCCAGAGGTCTGGGCGCGGGTGCCGGTTGGTGCCCCTTCCCTGAGAAAGAAGGGCCTTTCTCAGGGGAATTTGCCCGGGGGGAGCTGTCACGAGGAGCGTGAGGTCCGAGCACCACGTCTGGGCGGGCCAGTAGGGTGCTTACCAGGACGACCTTCTCCTCGTCCTCCCTGACCTTGCACAGGGTCTGTGCGAGCAGGCTCACTGGGGGAAAACGCATATTTGCGAATGCCAGGGGACCAGCTGTGTGCCAGCGCGTCTATGCCGAGGAAGGCCTCGGTGAGGGCGTACCAGAGCGGGCAGTGGGAGGATTCTTGGGAGGCGAACAGGTGCACCTTTGCCTGACTGAATCGACTCCAAATCAGCTGGACCACCTGAAGGTGGAGTCTCCACTCTCCCTTGAGGGTAACCTGTTGTTACGGCGCGTCCGCCGAAGTGTTGAGGTTGCCCGGGATGTGAGTGGCTTGCAGCGACTTGGTGCTGCTAACTCCGTTGGAGGAGACGGCGGGCGAGTTATGACATACAGCGGGAGCGCAGACCGCCTTGGCGGTTGACATATGCTACCGCTGCCATGCTGTCTGTCCGAACTAGCACGTGCTTGCCCTGGATCAACGGCCGGAACCTCCGCAGGGCGAGCAGAATTGCCAGTAACTCGAGGCAGTTGATGTGCCAACGCAGCTGCGGACCCGTCTAGAGGCCGGCAGCTGCGTGCCCGTTGCCAACAGCGCCCCGGCCCATTTTGGAGGCGTCTGTCGTGACCACGACACGCCTGGAGACCAGTTCTAGCGGAACACCTGCTCATGGAAACGAGAGGTCGGTCCAAGGGCTGAAAAGACGGTGACAGACCGACGTAATGGCCATGCGGTGTGTCCCGTGGCGCCATGCCCGTCTCGGGACTCGAGTCTGGAGCCAGTGCTGAAGCGGCCTCATATGCATCAACCCGAGCGGGGTGGCCACCGCCGAGGACGCCATATGCCCCAGGAGCCTCTGAAAATGTTTCAGTGGAACCGCTGTTTTCTGTTTGAACGCCTTCAAACAGGCCAGCACCGACTGGGCGCGCTCGTTCGTAAGGTGCGCCATCAAGGAGACTGAGTCCAACTCCAAACCGAGAAAAGAGATGCTCTGAACCGGGAGGAGCTTGCTCTTTTCCCAGCTGACCCGAAGCCCTAGTCGGCTGAGGTGTGAGAGCCCCAGGTCCCTGTGTGCGCATAACCCGTCTCGAGAGTGAGCTAGGATTAGCCAGTCATCGAGATAGTTGAGAATGCGAATGCCCACCTCCCTTAACGGGGCAAGGGCAGCCTCGCGATCTTCGTAAAGATGCGAGGAGACAGGGACAGGCCGAAAGGGAGGACTTGTACCGATACGCCTGACCCTCGAACGCAAACCGCAGGAAGGGTCTGTGTCGAGGAAGGAGAGACGTGAAAGTACGCATCCTTCGGGTCTACGGCCGCGAACCAATCTTGATGCCGGACGCTCGCTAGAATGCGTCTTTGCGTCAGCATCTTGAACGGGAGTCTGTGTAAGGCCCGGTTCAGTACTCGCAGGTCCAAGATTGGCCGCAACCCACCGCCTTTTTTCCGGTACAATGAAGTAGGGGCTGTAAAACCCCCTCTTCATCTCGGCTGGAGGGACAGGTTCTATCGCGTTCTTCCGTAGGAGGGTAGCGATCTCCGCGCAAGGTAGCAGCGTTTCCATCTTTCACCAAGGTGAAGTGGACACCGCTGGACCTGGGCGGATGCCCAGCGAAGTGAATCGTGCAGCCGAGTCGGACGGTCCAGACCAGCCCTCGCGACGTACTGGAAAGCGCAAGCCATGCACCCGAGTTCCGCGCAAGGGGGACCAAAGGGACAACATCATCGGATGTACCGGCGGGTGGGGCCTCGCGGCGGGGCGGAGCTTGAGGTGCCACACCACATCGTGGCCGTGCTGAGTCCGAGGACATCGAAGCACTTACCTGGCTCCTTGTGACCACCCCCGGAACAGCCTGGGACGGGGGAGGAAGAGGCCTGTCCTCATGACCCGTGGAGACTGTCACATCGGGGGCGGATTTGTGCCACAGCTGGGCGCTCAGGGCGGGAGACCGCCGCTGGAGCGCCAACCTGCCAAATGGAGTGGTGGACGGTGGTCGTGATGCCAGCCGTACACACTGAATATGTGACCCAGGGAACAAGGAAACCACTCTTGCGGAGCTCTTGAGTACTGCAGCCACTTGGGCATGCAGCGCAATTAAATGCAAAAGGTAACAAAAAGAAGATCTGCTTACCAGCTCCAGAGCAGCGGGTTTCGTTGTCCCTGGGTCGCCCGTCTCAGGGGCGCTTCGAAGACCTCCGTGGGTTCTTCGGTGCCGGCTGTGAGACGGGTGGCGTCGGCTTCCTGCCGTGGGCTCCACGCCGGGGCCGGGCCAGAGGGGCGGGCTGCGGCGGAGCCGGTGCAGTCACCGCAGGGGGACGCCCTCGGCAATGAGTAGATGGGGGGATCTTGAGCCACGCCGGGGCAGGACAAGCCGGCTAACATCCATCTACTGCTCTACCATCGAGAACTGCTGGGCAAAGTCCTCGACAGTGTCGCCGAATAGGCCCGCCTGGAAAATGGGGGCAGCAAGGAATCGTGTCCTGTCGGCCTCACCCATCTCGACCAGGTTGAGCCAAAGGTGGCGCTCCTGGACCGCTAGTGTGGCCATCGTCCGCCCGGGAGACCACGCCGTGACCTCCGTCGCTCGGAGAGCGAGGTCGGTCGCCGAGCGCAGTTCCTGCATCAATCCCGGGGCGGAACTACCCTCGTGCAGTTCCTTTAGCGCCTTGGCGGACTTGCAGGAGAGCCATGGCGTGCAGGGCGGAGGCGGCTTGTCCAGCAGCGCCGTAGGCTTTGACCGTCAGAGACGACGTAAACCTACAGGCCTTGGACGGGGGCTTTGGGCACCCACGCCAGGTGGCGGCGCTCTGCGGGCATAGGTGCACCGCGAGCGCCTTTATCCACCGGGGGATTGCCGAATAACCCTTGGCCGCCCCACCATCGAGGGTAGTGAGAGCGGGGAAGCTGAAAAGATCGGGACCGGGCAGTAAAAGGTGCCTCCCGCGATCTTGTCAGCTCTTCATGCACTTCCGGGAAGAAAGGAACGGGGCGGGGCGTGGCTTTGAGCGGCGCCGCGAGCCCCGGAACCAATCACAGAGCCGCGAGGGTTCAGGGAAGAGCGGTGAAATCCACTCTAACCGACGCTCGCGGCTGTCCGGGAAAGCATGTCGTCACCTCCGCGTCAGCCTGTGACTGGGCGATCGACCCCGAAGGGAGGAGCCCAGCCGAGGCTTCCGACTGGACGAGCCCGCTCTCCGATGCTGTGCTCGAGAGCTCATCACTTTCGCGGGCTCCGAATAAGAGGTCGAACTCGCCGTGAGACGAGCCGGCGGACTCACCCGGAAGCCCGATCGGGGCAGACGAGCGTGCTGGGGAATGGGAGTTCCGCGGGGGATACCCGGCGGAGGCGGTCCCATTGGGGTCCCCAAATCGCCCCCAGTGCTAGCCGCGCTGGCCTCAAACCCGTGGGTAAAAGGACCGAGGCGGGAGCCTCTGGGGTGGCTCGCTTCCTTACGAAGGCGAGCCGCGACCGCAACGTTGCCATGGACACATTCTCGCAATGAGAATGTGACCATCCACGAACGCTGTCTCCGCGTGAGCAGTGCCCAGACACGAAAGACAGTGATCGTGACCGTTAGAAGGCGAGAGATAACGAGCACAACCAGGAATAACACACAATCGGAAAAGCATCTTTAAAAAGACGCGTCTTTAAAAAGACGTTCCGTGTGTGCGCTCTTTTAGAGAAATATATACTCTTTTAGAGGGGAAAAATGCTCTTTCAGAAAATATACTCTCTAGTTTTTCTGCCGAAGCGCCCAGGGGCGTTCTCTGCAGTGCACCAGTGCAGAGGAGGGAGAAGCCGCTGAAATGCGCCGTCAGATCCAGCAGGTGAATGAACAGTAGTATTCAGCTCAATGAGCATGACCGTTCGGCTCCGAAGAGAAAATCTGAATGAGTGGTTGCATACCAGCTCCTTTTATACCCGTATGTTCGGGGGAGTGGCATGCAAATACCACTCGCCAATTTTCATTGGCCTTTTATCAAAGACCAGAGGTGTCTCGGGCTCCCAAGAGTGACCCCTAGTGTCACTACATCGACACCAACGTCGAGTGAGTGACAGATAGGGAACCATGTATTTCCTTAGTAAATTGCCTGTGTTGGCTGTAAATGGTCTATTCCATATATAATCTAGGTGGTTACATGCTTGCTAAATAAAACATAATACATTTTTACGCATGTGCTTAAAGGCCTTAAACCGCTTGAACCCTGTTAATTACTGCTCGCAGCTAAATTTATTTTTGCAACTGTCAACATGTCAAGGGTGGTTGCAAGTATTTTATATTTCACATTTGAACATTATACAACATTATACATTAACACGATATACTTTGTTATAGTTGTTTAAAGGAATAGTGCACCCAAAAATGAAAATTCTCTCATTATTCACTTATCCTGATGCCATCTCGGATGTGTATGACTGTCTTTCTTCAGCAGAACACAAATAAAGATTTTTAGAAAAGATAGAGCTCTGTCAGGTCCTTATAATGCAAGTAAACAGTTGCCAGCTGTAGGAACAGTATGTGTGTTAGGAATTAAATTAAACTGTCCGCATTCTACATCATTATTATGTAGGGAAGTTTATAATTGAATTAGTCGCAATCGACAACCATTATAAGAAAGATAAATGACAAATAATTAGATTATTTATCTGAATAAAATTCTCCACCATTAAAATCGTAGTACAACTCCTATTACACAAGTCTCGTTGTATCCGCTCACAATTTTTATTGTAAGGAATTAGCTTTAATAAGGGAATTATGATTAATTCACTTATTTGAGTAATATTGTTCTCACAGCTTATTGAAAATAATATCACACATATTTTAGTTATAGCTTTGAAGCAAGATCTTTTAAAATCATGTGACGAGATTATCAAAATATACCACAGTCAAATTATCTTTGAATACAAACAAACTTTATTGCTATTCTAAACATAAAAACTAATCTAACACATACAAACATGAAACAGGTGGGTGAGTAAAGTGACAGGATGTGAAAGAAATGATCAATACAGAGAAAACGAACTTTATGGAGTCTGTAGACAATGCCTTAAGAACCATTTATCCTTCTCTGAGTCTGAATCGATTTGCAATTGGATTACCCAAAGTATTTAAATAATAAACCAGCACTTTCAGCAAAAGTCTGGAGATGTACTTGCATGTCATTGTGTTTCTTTGCATTGCTTGGTTCGTTGGCATTAGAAGAAAGTTCGTTCTGTCAATGTTTTGGACTCTGTTATGATCGTGGATAGATGTCTTGAAGGATGATGAGGTGGGCTTTGAAGCGAGGCCTTCCGCAAAGAAGACTTGCGACTTCCATTACGTGTGTGTGACCCGTAGCAGAGAGTGAGAGGCTTCCTCAGGACTTCAGGTCCCGAGTTTCCTTGGACTCTACATGGCACAGAGGCTGCAAGCCACAAGGTCAAGAGCACGGAGGATGAGGAGCTGCAGAGGAAGTAAAGAGAAAGGGAGCCAAAGAAGAAGAGGAGACCACCGAAAACTTCTTCCTTGGTAGGAAACTTTTGAGCTGAAATTTGCCGCACCCTAAAGGTGTCCTGAGCCAATCAGAAGTGGCTTTTCAGAGTCACATGGTCAACTGGTCTGTCCTTTTCACAGTTGATTTACAATCCTTTGTGTGGTGGATTCTTACAAATTTCCCGCTCAAAATAGTGCATGTTTAATCATGAACTTTTATATCTTGGATACAAATGAATATATCAAATTTATTAACATAAACATTCCTGAAATGCAGAAAGAATTTCAAGGATTGTAAACATAAGGTGTTTTATTTTGAATAGATACCATTCTTAGTAAAAAAATTACATGAATAACAGAATATTAAAGATTATGATCATCGAGTTGACAGTTATAAGTAATTACAAATCAATACACATATTTTAAAAGGTACATCAGGCTATAATCATTAATTTGTCAGTTATAAAATTGATCACAGATCATAAAGTCATTTTCAGAATTATCTAGCAAGGCTAGGTATTGTGTACATTATGGGTCCAAATGCATTCTGTACATTTTAGAGGATTAAGTCATAAGTACTGGGACTTTGTGTGAAATGTTCATGGATTCCTTTTTAGCTGCTGTTTGCAGAATAATGATCACGATGTCTTGTGATCTGATGAGTCTAGTTTAAGTGTAGCAAATTGGTTTATATCGAAGGACAAAAACAGAGTGTGTTTTAAGCCTTTCCCGGGGTTTCCAGTGAGTGTGTTCTCTGTCTTTTATTGCCCGTAACCTCTGCCCTTAGGGTCTCTTTGCAGAGATGGTCTTGATGGCAGTGTCAGGCGATGACCATTAAATGTGGGGGTATTTCCTGATTTACAGCATGTGTGTGAAAAGGATCTTGGTGGTCCACAGAGCTCTCATTGTTTCCAAGAGGTTGACACTCAACAGATGTTGTGGCCGTAGACTTAATGGCTCCAAGCTCGGCCATCTTTGTGTAAATCTGGTGTTTCTTTTTTATTAAGTTACTTCAGCATGGAAATTAATATTTTCTTCTGCCCATGAGGTACTACACAGCACATTGATGGTCCAAAAGTCACATTAAGGCACCATAAAAGTAATCCATGTGACTCCAGTCGTTCAACAAATGTCTTCTGAAGCAAATTGACACATTTGTGTAAAACATAAATCAATAATTAAAATGTTATTAACTTCTTGTATTAATTTCTTTCTTTTGTGGAACACATAAGAAAATATTGTGAAACTGGCTCAGTGTTTTTTGTCCATACAATGAAAGTTAATGGGGTCCAATGTTGTTTTGGTCTACATTTACTTTCATTGCATGGACAAAAACAGTTGAAAAATTCTTCAAAATATCTTCTTTTCTGTTCCACAGAATAAATTAAGTCATACAGGTTTGGAGTGACATGAGAGTGAGTAAATTATGACATAATTATCATTTTTGGGTGAACTATCCCTTTAACTTAAGTGAAGTAAAAGTAAGAAAAAAGCAGTTGGCAGCAGTTCTGACCATGTTCCTCTGCCCTGCTATCTAAAGCTTGGCATTTCCGTGTGCTTTAGCCACGTAATAGTCCTCCAGCTCTACTTAATCCACCACTCAATGCCCATTTCAAAGCATACCAGAGCTCCTTCAATACACATTCAATGCAATGATGTGCATCTACCCCTGTAACTGCTAAGCATGCAGATACTGTATAATACCATGTAGCTTTTTAGAGAGTGAAGAGTTTATTAAAGAGCACCTATTATGGCTTTTCAAATATTACCTTTCATGTAGTGTGTTATATAGCTGTTTGTGAATGTAAAAAGTCTGCAAAGTTTCAAAAATCAAAGTGCACGACAAATGGATTTATTGACTCCCAAAAGAAAGAACCGATTCTGAACACCTGAAACGAGTCGTTAGTAATTCCAGACTTACTTCCTGTACTAACCTATGTAATTTGGTAACAAAAAACCCTCCTCTGGTCTTCATTGGCTGCTCGCGAACAGCTTTGACCCACCCTCAAACACTACACTAAGCGGTAGACCAATCACAACAGACTGGGACATCTGACCAATCAGAGCAGAGTAGGCTCTCTGAAAGAAGGAGTTTAGAATGAATCCTTTACAACGGATCATTGAACGAGTCGTTTTTGACACTGGGAAAAAAAGGTAATGCTGCAATTTAAATTATGAGCAAATTAAACTGTTTTTTGACCTTGGATGCATGTAAATCTATTGTATGAGACCTTTAGAACAAAATTATGCATGTTTAAAACCATAATAGGTGCTCTTTAACCGTTATCTGCTTTGTAGCTCTAATCTGTCTATGGAGAGGTGCAGAGAAAATATTTTTCTCTAGTCAAGGTATTCATTTGGATGGTACTTACATCTATTGTCGTGGTCTCTTTTATTTCAGATGTATTTATTTTATTATAAGACATGCCAAATAATTCAGCTTTTGTCATTTGTCAGTTGCCTGTACTGCTCATACAAAATAATTTTTTTTTTCTTAACACAGTGCAAAACAGTTCCATCCAGATGTTGTCTTTTACTGTTCACAATTCTCATAGTTCCTCTTTTTGTCCATTGTGATTGTATGTGTAGGCTATAAACACAGTTTGCTTTGCTGCAAATGAATAGAGTCCAATAAAATTCCCTTTTGCAGTATTTATATTGTTCTTTTATTTTTTTAATTTTAATTTTTTTTTTAAGTAGCTTTGTTGAGAAAACATTTGATAAAAACATAAATGACACAAATGTACTGTAAGCTTTTGCTTTCTAGGTTGGTTGACAATACACCTTAAAATTAATTATGTCTTTGCCATTCAAAACCTTGAATGGCAAAGGAATCATTGCAGAGGAGACTCAAAGACTTCTTTTACCTGCGTATAAATTATATGGACACTGGATCTTACATATATCAAGGGTAATCTAAAGTTCAAGAAGGATGTTTCTATCAGGAAGACTCACAGACTTGAGTGAAATTCTCTTTGGCGTAAGCCCCGTATGGCGGTCCGAAGAAGTTGTACTCGGAACCGTCATATCCTGCCGGAGATATGAGGCAGGGGCGAGGAGCCTACCCCCGTGCGGGACAGGACTCAACTGGTGCTGGTGGGGTGGTGGAGGTTGCCGTATTAGCACCAAGAACTCTAACTCATTACTTACAGTGAGATAGCATTAATAGATTGTACATGTTCTCCACAGATACTGTATAATTAGCAGGTTTAATAATATACAATATGAATGCATCATTCTGGTTTTTAAGAGTCCAACACATAAAGGTGCATGTGAGTACTGGGTGTATGAGTGTGGGATGGTCAACATTTAGATAAGTCATTGTGGGGTTGCCATAGTAACAGATTTATGCTGTAATAAGTCTAAAGAGGCTTGGTCAAGTGTTTTGTAGAAGGGCTGAGGTCATTAAATCAGTTGTATGTTCTTCTCATTATTCGATCTATTCTTATTTCTGATATCTTGATTCTGATATGTAATTTCAAATGGAGCCTCTTTTACCTTTATACTGATACTTTACATAATTAAAGTGAGAGTTCACCCACAACTGGAAATGCTGTCATCATTTACTCACTCTCATTTTATTCCAAACCCGTATGACTTTCTTCCATGCATCACAAAAGGAGATTTTAAGCAGAATGTTAGCCTCAGTCACTGTTCAGTTTCATTGCATTTTTTTCTCTCCATACAATAACATTTAATTGTGAATGAGGCTAATATTCTGCATAAAATGATCTTTTGTGTTCCACGAATAAATAAAATCAGAGGGGATTGGAACAAAATGAGGGTGAGTAAATGATGAGAGAATTTTCATTTTTGTTTGAACAGTCCCTCTTAAAAAATACTTTGATAAAAAGTATTTTCAGTCTCGTGTATTACTTGTCAGACAGTGTAATATACTGTATTTTGTTCAAATTGAGATTCATATCTGCTCAAGCTCAACCAAAGTGTTCTGATATTCTAACACTAAGCACACTGGAATGCCCTGACAAGGATTGGAGGATTTGCAGATTTGTGAATTTGTAATTCTGTTCTGGCATTATGAATTCTCATAAATATTTCATCTTGTGGAATTTCTTCAATCCAGCATTTTGATGGTTTTATCTGTTTATTGACAAAGAAAAGCTTTAAAAGCTAGCATTACATCTGCATGTGCAAGGGAGGTTTATTTGCTTTAGCGTACCAACACATTCCCGTAAACCAACTAACTCCATGATTATATATCAGGGGATGGTGCTTTGAACTTTAACTCCTATTTATGAGTAATAATATGTGTACTTCTATGATGTCTCTATTTTTAGAGCCTGTACTTCACATTAAGTAGGAGTCGAGCTACTGCTTTTTGTATAACTCAAATATCAACCAAATAAATCACATGTACTTTATTCATCAGATACAGTCATAGTCTTATATGCCTTGGGGTGCTGTCACTGCAGCAGAAAAGATGTGAGGCAAAGCACTGCATTGTGAATGGCTGATATAATTAACCAACTGAGCGACTGATCCATCGAGACGACCACGACAGTGATGCGGAAACTTATCGGCTTATTCCGCAATGATGACATCATGCATAACCAGCTCCCCAAGCCAGCTTCACTGTGGGGGGGATGCAGCCCCTCTCCTGCACCCCTGAGAGATTTTTGTGAAGTTTAGCCATTCTGTTTTCCAGTAGGTTAGGGAGGTGCCCTGGGGCTTTTTGGACTGGATTGCTCCACAAGGAGTTAGTGTGTTCAATTCTTATGGATGTGTGAAGCCATGCAGATAGAGGGTGATAGATCTTTGCCAATGCTGGAGCTTCCACTAATGCCTGTACTGCTGATGATGCTGCTGCAGCAGATGCAAGCTGTCTGCCTGTCAGCAAAGTGTGAGGGCGAGTGTTGTGCACATGTGAGCTGGCAACATGGGCGGCCTTAGGTGTGTTTAGCTGTTTCGCTCTAGCCCGTGTGCTGCACTGGCTCCACCTGCTCTATGCCTGAGTGGCCTGATAGAGCCATCGCTTTCTCTATTTAAAGAGCCACATACATAATGTAGGCTCTTATACACCGGACACATGGAGCGGTCTCCCGCACATACCCTGATGTTGTGACTTTGATGTGAGAAAGCTTTGAGTGTGGCGTCTAATTGATTTAAATCATTTGTGACATCAAAAATTTAGCACATTTCTTAACATACTACACTCTTGATTGGATTAAATTGTATGTGGGTCTTAATATACCTCCACAATATCTAATGAAAAATGCCCATGAGCCATATGTGTGTCTTCTGTCATTAACGTGTATTTTCGCCCATAATTGGTTTGTTGCCAAAAACAGTTATCATGTCATGAAATGCTGTAGGTTGAAGGTATGGGTTTCCCTTTGAATTTCCCTTTTCATTTTCCCCATGAACTCAAAATTGGAATTTTGTAGCTTTTAGTCCATGCCTGTAAGCTTTGAGGTCATCTATATGCAACGTGTACTCCCAAACGTTGACAAAATTCACTTTAAACAGACATACACATTTAGATGTTTTTCTTCCTGGGAAAGCAGACCAAAAATATTGAAGACTCATAGGCTACACACACATTACAATTTTTTAGGAGTGACAACTACATTTAAATGCCATGATTGACATGTGTTAACCATAGCAACGCTTCAGCATCAATGCCACTAGTTTAATATGTTTGGTGTTCACAATTTCTTAACCAAAGACATGTCATCCACTAAAGACGTAATATGATCCAGCTATTTTTTGTTAACTGCAATCAACAGAGTTGTCATGATTTGTTTTTGCTCCTAAGGGGCTGTTCATTCCGAACGCATTCCTTGCCCTGAAAAAGGCTAGAATCTGCACCATGACCAAAAGTATCCCAAGATGTGTTTTTAACAGTTTTTTTAGACATAGCATCTAAAAAAACGTGGTGCTCCTGAAAAATAAAAACTAGCGAGACATAGCGAACCAGTCAAAGACATCCATCCAGAGTATGTTTAATTGTAAAACAACCGAAAAACAGCACAGAACAAAGAAATAACAGGTTGGTATGAGCAGCCCCTTAAGCACAGTCTCTCTGGACTGTATTGTATGGGTTACCCCGATGAGAGACACTATGGAGCAAGACAGAATGAAATATATGAATGAGTAAGGACACACTTCGGTACCTCTGTGTGATTGACACCATGAAAAGACACATCACACGCGGTTTTAATCACATCATTAAAGGGGGATAGTTTACCTAAAAATTTTAATTCTCTCATCATTTACTCACCCTCATGCCATCCCAGATGCGTATTAATTTCTGTCTTCTGCAGAACACAAATTATGATTTTTAGAAGAATATTTCAGCACAGTAGGTCCATATAATGCAAGTGAATGCGTGCCAAAATTACAATGTTCCAAAAAGCACATAAACGCATCATAAAATAATCCATACAACTCCAGATTTTAATCCATATTTTCAGAAGTGATATGGTAGGTCTGGGTGAGAAACAGATCAATATTTAAGTGCTTTTTTGCTTGAAATTCTTTTCCCTGCCCAGTAGGGGGCAGTATGCATGAAGAATGTGAACCACCGAAAACACAAGAAGAAGAATGTGAAAGTGATCTGTTTCTCACCTTCACCTATCATATCGCTTCTGGAGATATTGATTTAACCACTGGAGTCATATGGATTACTTTTATGCTGATTTATGTGATTTTTGGAGCTTTAAAATGTTAGCACCTGTTTACATGCATTGTATGGACCTAGAGAGCTGAGAAAAATTTTAATTTGTGTTAAACTGATGAAAAAAGTCAAACACATCTGGGATGGCATGGGGGTGAGTAAATGATGAGAGAATTTTCATTTATGGATTAACTATTCCTTGAACAACTAGATGTCCAGTTCAGGTCTGTACCCACTATGTGGAATTTATGAAATGAGGGTTATCACTACCTACATTTTTTGGGAGTTAATTTGGTTGTACAATCCGGTTGTCACTCCCATTAATTACTGAATGGGATTAAGCATTAAAAAGGGCAGTGACAACCGTATTTAGCTTCAGTGTGTACGTGGCCATGCACTCACTCATTTTGTCCAGTCGCTCTCTCTAATGTCACTGTGGTGGTGGGGCCGTGGTTGAGCGCTGACTTGTGAATGGGGAGCGAGATCCGGAGATGAGAACGGTAAGGATCATCACCTGGCAATGATTGTCCCTAACAGTTGTTTGTCATTGCAGTGAGAGTGGAGACAGGTTATAAGAGCGAGCCAGACACCAGTGAGGAGAGAGCTGCCACGCACACACTGGGACTGTGCTGTTATTGAGTTACGCTGAAAAGCGTGTTTGTGTTTTTATATAAAAATTAAAAGTACCGTTTTGAGTTGAATCTCGTCATCTCCCAGAAGAACGCCACCATGAATGCCTCACTTCTGGAGGACATTTTCAAGAGCCTCGTCAGCATTCACCAGATACAACATCAGGCCTTCCTCGAGCTGCGTACAGAACAGGAGCAGCGGTTCATTGTGCTTCTCCAGGCCCAAGTGGAGGACCAACAGGTGTTCCGGAGCTTGCTGCACCAGGAGGGTGCTGCAGCCGCGACCCCAGACCCCGCGACCGCCCTGCCCCAGGTTCCGCTAATCAAGATGGGCCCCCAAGACGATCCAGAGGCCTTCCTGGAGCTCTATGAGTGGACGGCGAGGGCATGCAGATGGCCGAGCACCCAGTGGGCGGTCTGGTTAATCCCACTGTTGTCCAGGGAAGCCCAACTCACGCCGCAGCAGTTACCAGTGGAGAACCTCCTGGTGTATGGCGACTTGAGGAAAGCCATCCTGCAATGGGTCAGCCGGACACTGGAGCAGCAGCGCCAATGGTTTCGCTTGATGACCATTGGCAAGCATGGCTGCCCGTTTGCCTTTGCCCAGCAGCTCTGGGACGCCTGCTGGAGGTGGTTGCTGGCTGAGCAACGTGATGTCGGAGCTGTCATCGATCTGGTGGTACTGGAGCTGTTTATCGCTTGACTTCGGAGAGGGACAGTGGAATGGGTCCAGTGCCACCGCCCGGCGTCGCTCCAAATGACCATCCAGCTGGCAGAGGACCATATGGCAGCTTATTCGTGAGCCAGCGAGCCCCAAGATCCTTGTCTCTCTCTCTCTCTCGCTCTCTCTCACTCCCTTGTCTCCCCTCCTCCCCCTGCTTTCCATCCCGTTCCTCCTCCACAGAAACAGGGAGGGGCCCCTCCCAAACCGGCTCCTCGACTCCTGGGATTGCACAACCCACCGGTTTCCCTTGCCCATCTTCACTTGCGCGGGTGTGGAGCCTGGGCCGGTCTGTTGGAGCTGTGGGGAGCCCAAACATTTCCGGGACCAATACCCGGTGATGGGGGTAGTGATATTGGTTTGGGTCCCCGACTCGCTAATCTTGGGCATGAATTGGACAGCATTTTCCACTTTATTAAGGGATTAGTTTGTGCAGAAGTGTCTCGTGTGGGATTTGTGATGCGCTGGCTGGGTAGGCGAAGTTGGGACCATCTGCGTCAGCTCCACATCAGGATGATGTAAGGGAGAGGGAAGTCTCGGCTTCCCCAGCCCTTAGAGGATTCCCCGCCGGGGATTTCCCTCTGGAGCAGATGCGAGACGAGACTCTTAGGCACGCCTTCGACCAAGTGAGAGTGATTGATGGTCACCGCCTTCAGCCAGACATTGCACTTGCCTATCAGTACTTTTCTATTATAAATGACCAGTTGTATAGAGTGATTCAGGATGCTCAGATAAAGGAAGATACAACCCAGTTATTGATACCGACAAACCGTTGGGAAATGTTATTCCAGACAGCTCATTATAATCTGATGGTGGGTCACTTAGGGAAGGAAAAGTCACTGAACTGTCTAATGGCCCGTTTCTATTGGCCGGGCATTCGCGGGGATGTTCACAGATGGCTTGCGGCATGCTGTGAATGTCAGCTGGTGAATCTGCTAGCCACCCCAAGAGCGCCTTTGCGTCCGCTTCCTTTGATCGAGGTCCCCTTCGAAAGAATTGGTATGGACCTCATTGGGCCATTAGAGCGGACGACATGCAGGCATCACTTTGTGTTGGTTCTGGTAGACTACGCAACGAGATATCCGGAAGCAGTGCCTTTGCGTAACATCTCAGCTCATAGTGTTGCAGAGGCACTCTTCAGAATTATCTTCCGAGTGGGGATTCTGAAGGAAATCCTCACTGATCAAGGCACTATTTTATGTCACGTACACTACGCGAGCTGTACGAATTATTGGGTATTAAATCGATTTGGACAAGCGTGTATCACCTGCAAACAGACGGCTTGGTCAAACTGTTTAATAAAACCTTGAAAAACATGATTCGTAAGTGTGTGCATGAAGGTGCTCGGTATTGGGATAAGTGGCTTGAACCCCTGTTATTCGCAGTTCGAGAGGTCCCTCAAGCCTCCACGGGTTCTCCCCATTTGAATTATTGTATGGGCATAAGCCTCGCGGTGTCAGATGTCGTGAGGGAAAATTGGGAGATGGGATTCAATACGTTTTGACTTAAGAGCAAAACTCCACACATTGGGGCAACTATCACAGGAGAATTTGCTACAGGCTCAAGAATGTCAGACCTGGCTGTATAACAGGGGAGCTCGGCTACGGGTAGTTACACAAGGAGATAAAGTCCTTGTATTACTACCCACATCAAGCTCTAAATTACTTGCAAAGTGTCAAGGGCCCTTTAAGGTCATATGGCGATTCGGGGAAGTAGATTATGAGGTTAAACGAACGGATAGGGGCAGAGCACAGCAAATTTACCACCACAACCTCTTAAAAACGTGGAGAGAGGTGGTCCCCGTGGCTTTGGCGATAGTGGTACCGGAGGAGCTCAGGCGGGAGGTGAACTGAAAAGCCAGTCGTGGCTCCCTTGCGGATGTTTCTCTCGCTTTTGTTGTACAGACCGACATGCTGGACAGGGGTTGGGAGCCATGTTGTCCCAAGTGGTGGAGGGGGAGGAGAGCCCAGTTCTGTACATCAGCTGGAAGCTATTGACGAGAGAGGTGAGGTACAGCACCATTGAGGAGGTGTGTCTGGCCATCAAGTGGGTGGTCCTCACCCTTCGGTACTACCTCCTGGGATGGGCTTTCACCCTCTGTTTGGAACATGACCAGCTCCAGTGGCTCCATCGCATGAAGGATACCAACACGCAAATCACCTATTGGTATCTGGCTCTTCAGCCTTAAGTTCGAGGTGGTACACAGACCGTGGACACAGATGGCTTTTGTAGACATTCTCTCCAGAAATGGGGGGGGGGGAGGGACTGGGCAGGCCAGATGGCTCCCTGGCCTGAGTCGGGTGAGGGGGGTATATGGTGGTGGGGGCGTGGTTGAGCGCCGGCTTGTGAATGGAGAGCGAGATCATGAGTTGAGAATCATCTGAAAGGATTATCACCTGACCATGATTGTCTCTTACAGCTGTTTGTCATTGCGGTGAGAGTGGAGACGGGTTATAAAAGCGAGCCAGATGCCAGTGAGGAGAGAGCTGCCACGCACACACTGAGACTGTGCTGTTATTGAGTTAAGCTGAAAAGCGAGTTTGTGTTTTTATATAAAAATTAAATGTACTGTTTTGAGTTGAATCTCGCCGTCTCCCGCTTCCTCCTTTCCATTAAGAAGAGACCTTTTACACTCATCTACTTCTGACCAGCAATAGCAGGTAGCATATCATGATCATGACACAGAGTCGGCGCTACAGGGGGCCTGGGGGGGGGCATGTCCCCCCACTTTGACCACATTTCAACCACCAACGGTTTAGTGCAGTGGGTGGACTTTTCAGACGGTCCTTTACACACCGTAGGCAAATATACAACGAACTTCAAACATAAAACTACACTGCTTAGAATTAAAGCTCTGCCAATGAAAATGTCTCTTTAATAGAAGCACAAAAATGGAGAATGGATGATAATAGCACCGCACAAAGTGTTAAGCTAATCAAATCACAAAATAAGATGTGCCCCATGTGCATACAGTCTTCATACACTGTCATGCAGTTTCTTTCCCCTAAAAACAAGAAAGAAATCACTGAGTGTTTGAACTTGAGCTTTTTAGCACTTTAAATCAATGAGTGAAAGTGTCAAATAACAGGATGGTTACTGAGATTAAGCAAGTAGTATTTTGCTGGTCATGTGAATCTAACATTGTATCCCCCTTGTGCGGACCCTCTCCATGCAGAATAAAACAGCTTTTATAAGGTTACTGATATGACTGGAGTCTTCATTTTAATGTGAGTGGTCATGATTTCCTACATGTGTTTCAAATTTACAGTTCATTTCTTAAGGAGTACAGGTTTTTAATGTGGAAAAAAATACTTAGTGCACCTTTAATTTCAGAGCTAAGTCCAAAGGCCGCCCAAAATATGACTTAAAAGACCTTTTCACTCAGAAAGGAAAGATCATGATGCTGTCATCGGTGGCTAATTTCTGATTTCAATAGATAAAGATGCGAACGTAACGACTTTTACAAATTTGCAGAGATTCTCAAGGCATGACACATGGACTTCGTGTTAACGGTAGGAATATATTACAAAATTATGTGTTAAGGACTATAGGTCATAGCAGTTGAATAGCATTATTTCTAGTTAGTCTGATATGTGGGTATGATTTAGTGAACTGAATTGACTGCTGTGAAGGATTAGATAGGCTATTTATATGGTGCAATTTGAATTTTGACTCCCAAACTGTATAGCAAAAGGCTCTGGACTGATCTGGGCCCCAATACCAAAATCTTGATCTTAGCAGTTAAGAGTGTTTTCTATTAGCAATTTTACAAATGTTCCTTATTTTTTTATGTGCATTTCCCAAAACTGCACTTAACATTAACACGCGAGGACGCGCTTTAAGTGCTTCTTGAGTTGCTGTCTGTGTGTGAGGTTCTGATATGTGACTGTATAGTGCTGCTCCTCAGTGTAACTTCATTATATTTGTGCATAACTTTATACATATTTGTAATTTACATTGTTGGAAAAGTTTATACACGTTTAACCTAATTAATTACACAATTACGTATTGCTTTTCAATAATTTTGTGTAGAACGATCTATTTATTTTACACAATTACTGCTTCATTCATCAGGTGTGCATTTTTAATAATTACTTTTCACAAATTGCTCTGTTGGTCAAGATGAAAGTTTCCAGGATCAGTGAAGACAGCAGAGGCCCTGTGTAGGGTCCTGCCAATGACAAGCATTAATTTAATATAATGGGGTTAACCATCATTGCGGATCACAAAATGAGGAGATGCATGGAAGCTGCACTTTATGGAAATTCACCAATCAAAGGGAGGACTGCGCTTTACTCCCAAAAGTGATAAAGGTATCAGCAAGGCTACACAACATGTGCGGTACTATACAATGCATGGTGCGGGCGAGAGCACCCTTGGTGTCAGAGATGAAGAGGAGACGAGCCTAAAGATATGTCCTGCCCAAACTTCTTGATTCAATAAGAAATATGTCAGCACAGGAAGGAAAACTACATTCGGCAAGCAATTCCATAGGTCTTTAAGTCCTTGGCTCAAAGGACTTTATTTACAAATAAATAAATATCTGCCATGTTCTTCTCTGTCCACAGGATCTCCACAGAGCACTCTCCAAAGCTGCAGATCCGGAGTCACAGCTACTTGCGGGCAGTGAGTGAAGTTTCCATCAATAGGAGCCTGGACACCCTGGACCCCAAAGCTCTGCTAGCCTCTCCCCAATACCGCTCGCGCAACGAGAGCTACATGAGGGCTATGAGCACCATCAGCCAGGTTTGTGGCACCCTAAGCCCTTGTGGTCCTCCTCAGAGTCCTCACTTTGGTGAAATAATAGCATATAGACTGTCAGGTTCACATCAGTATAGGCTTGGCAAAACAGTGCACCAAGGGCACATAGCGGCTACAAAGGGGGCACTAAAGAGCACCATTCAGAATAAAAAAATAATAAATGGGACAGCCTACACTGCCCTGCAAAGGCAAAACACAGTAACAACACATTTTAATTTAAAAATTGTAGTAGCTACAAAGTCCACACTAAAGTCAGAAAACACATTTTGCCTTCGTAGAGCAGCACACTCTCGTAGACTTCACGGGCATGCAACGCCCATCTCAAGTATGCAAGACCACAAGGCAAGACACATCAAGTGTGCAATTTGGGACAGGGTCTGTGTAAGTCTTTATTTCAAGCCCCAAAATATTTCTTTTTGACTCTTCCTCCTCTTGTCACTATATTGTGTTCTCACCTGCTCCTAATCACCTCTCTGCAATCTCTGACTCTCTTTTCACCCTCTTTTATGGTTCTGCAAACATACTGTATATGAGCCTGTGGTAAGTGGGTCTATTTCAGTGAAAGCTCATGGACAAATTAAACCCACTCTCTTTCCCAACTCCCCGCTGCCCTATCATATTCTCCTGACTGTTCTAATCTGTCCTTTATTTCTTCCCTCTTTTCTCCTCCACATACCCTGTGGCTGGACTCTGTTGCAGGTGAGTGAGGTGGAGGTTAACGGGCAGATCGAGGCAGTGTGTGAGAGCATGTTCAGTGAAATGGAGTCACAGGCAGTGGATGCCCTAGACCTGCCCATGCCCGGCTGCTTCCGCATGAGGAGTCACAGTTACGTGCGTGCCATTGACCAGGGTTGCTCGCAAGATGAGGAAGGGGGGTCTCTGCTTCCAGCCTCCCCCCCACGGACCACCACTACTGTCAGAACCATACAGAGCAGCACAGGTCAGTCTGCAACACAGACACACACATTCTTGCAATAAAGCAGTTACTTTTACAAATTCAGTAAATTTCCACCAACATTTTCAGAATCAGAGTCAGAATGAGCTTTATTGCCAAGTTTGCTCATGTACACAAGGAACTGTCTTGGTGATAGAAGAAGCAAGCAAGTGCACACAGAACATTACAGTGAGACACATAATATAAAACAAGGTAAAAGTATAAATAGACACAAAAAAATAGGACATATCACATAGAATGGCATGTGTACATGTGCAAGTAGGTAGGGGTATGTACAGTTATTGAATTAAATATGAGTGAATTTACATATGTACATGAAAAATGTATACATTATTTCACTATGGGAGTCCTGAAGACAGTTTAATTGTTCATGTGGTAAATGGCCTGAGGGTGAAAACTGTTCTTGTGCCTGGTTGTCCTGGCACTGAGTGCTCTGTAGCGCCACCCAGAGGGCAACAGTTCAAAAAGGGAGTGGGCAGGGTGTGTGGGGCCAGAGTGATAAGACTCGTGAAAATCTCTGTTACACATTAAATATGTACAGTCGTTCTCCTCTAGGAAAATGGACCAAAAATATTAATTACTTGTGTTGCACTTCACAGATTTTGATCCAGTAAAATGCTCTCTAGAATTTGAATGTCCCACCCCCTGCAACCGAATAGCCAGTAGCAAATCATGGATATGATGTAACTAAACATTCTGCTTCAATAGGAAATACGTCAAAACAGGACAGAAAGCTGTTCTCATGAAGAGATTTAATGGAGTCTTGAACATGTGGCTTCTATATACAGTATACCACATTGAATATCATAAAAAAAAGTCAGAACAAATGTATAGATGTATTGCTTGGTATCAACACAAACAACAGCTTGCAGTCCCTCTCCTTTGAACCCATCTGAAAAAGCTGTTTCAAATATCTCCACACTGAGATTTGAAAATGCAACAGCTGTATTATAGATAAGACTGATTGTGAGATTTCAAGTGACCAACAGTGCTCCAGATGTCAGGCAGGATGTGTAAACTCAGTGTGACCTATATGTGCTGTTCCTCTGAGGTTTTCTTTCATCTGAAACCCCAGTAATCACTAATCCACTCCTAGCATAAAAACCCAGTTTGATTTCATCATAGTTGACATCATAGAAAAGTGCCCACTGTGGCTTGACAAATGCAGGGCTTTTTGTTTACTAGTGAACTAAATCAGACTGGTGTGGACAAACCCTTTGACGAAGTCTGTCTGTGCTCAACTCTATATATCCTTGTCCTTAGTGTGTGAAGCTTACACAGCGAATTTGGCAGCCTCTTTGATGGAATTTTCACACTGACAATTTTGGTTGGAAAAGCACAAGTATGTAATACTTGTCAGTATAAACATCAAATAAGAGATTATCCACAACACTGCAAACTTTGACATTTTTAATTTTAATAAATCAGGGAGCTCAAAGAACTGTCTGATGTCTTAAGCCTTCATCGTGTGTTGGACTTGTACTGTATGCTGTTTAGACAGTGCTGCAGTTTCTAGGATTGCAGATTTGAGTGCCGTGTTCCCCACTCATATTCCTGCTGTTCTCCAAAGGCCTGGGGCTTGTCAGAGAGCCAACATATGGGCACCAGCCTTAGTGCATCTATGGAGAGAAGACAGCTGGCTGAGGCAGAGGAGAAATGAGCTGAGGAAGAAAGAAAAGATTTAAGAAAATGTTCACATTTCTTCAATGATAACCTTTAGGGTCTAGGAGCAAATTAATGCTTTGTATTCACTTTGGATGTGCAAAACCACATATTTTCAAAATCTGTACTTGTCAGTTGTTTGCCCAAATGACTAAGGGTTGGTTTTTAGTTAACCTGATCCCTATTGGAGACATTCATGGGGGGGGGGTCTTTGGACTATATTTAACTTGACATGCCACCTTAAAAACAGTGCAAGACACATGCAATGGCCAGATATACTTGTTTGAAAGTGTATGGTTGTAGTGGAAGTACTGTAAAGGTATGAAGTTCAATATATAAGTTTCAGAGAGTGTTTGACTGTGCAAACTGTCTGACAGCTAAAGCACAGCACACAAATTAAAGTATACCAAAACATAAAATATAAGTGTGCCGGAACGTTGTTATGGACCAATAACAATGTATTCCTCTAGAATACTCGATTGTGATTGGTCAATGGCACCATCTAGCGGTCTGATATTTCTCAGGAACAACACACATCTACGTATCAGACCGCTCATCCGGGTATTTGCGACCCTTTGTTCCTGCTTCTCGTATCACAGTGCGATCTATATTGTACAAGTAAGCTAAAAAAATATATGACCATGGTGGCATCTGCCTGATTTGACTGGTGACTTCTAAGTGATGGATGAATTTGTAGCAAAATAACAGAGTTTGATTAGACGTATTGCTTGTATTGTCAACAAAAAAAAGATATGGTAAGTTTTTTCTCCTCCTTTTTAGAAGTTGATAAGCCTATTCATTTTGCTACCCCAACTGTGCACAGTTATAGTGTCATGGTTCTGGTAAGCCCGCAGATTTGTTTTGTTTGTTTTGTCATTTTCTCTCCCTCGTGTTTCACAGGCGCTCAACTGGCTTGATCAGCGTTTCCATGGGAATGTTCATTGTTCTCAGAGTGGCGCTGATCATGCCAGTGATTGCTTGTCGAGCAGCACCTGTACCAGCCTGATTGCACTCCCTACATATGCCCTCATGTTGCTCTGTTTCTTTGCCAGATTATTATGCTAAGTTGAGTACTAACCTCGCTCTCCTTGTCTAGCTGGTCCTGTCTTGTCACTCTGTTGGTTTGCCCGCGTTGTTCGGGTTGTGGTTTGCCTTCCAGTCTTCGCTGAGTTCAGCCTGGCAATCCACAAAGGAACTCCGCCCTATGCCCGCGTACCGGGGATCTACAGTTCTGCTGTTGCTCACATTGTCCGCTGGACATGTCTCTCATCGCAAAGCTTCTACGGAGGATTTTGCCAAGCTCCTCCTGACTTCCACGACACACACACTCCACTGACGAACACACTACTCTCTCCTCTGCGCAGTGGCACATTACTGACTTTATCAATAAATATGTTTGGAACTGTTACCTCTGCTCCTGGGTCATTCTGTCCAGCACCTACACGTTACATATATGGTCAGTTGCAGTTTATTATTTGCATTTAGTATTGTTCTTTCCCTGCTTTCTGCAACCCTATCAGAACAGACCTGCAATCCATTTTTGGATCACGACCACTAATGAAGATAATTACCGATAGTGTGCTCTAAGGGCTGCATCTGCCTGCCGGAGGCAGGTGTGGCTTAGCAGGCCTGCGGAATTGATAGGTGCCATTTCTCCTGTTTTTTGAACTTCTCACCCTGACAGAGCTCAGAAGGAAGCAGCAGCCTGATGTGATGACTTAGCTGGTGTGGCTCTGGCAAGAGATGTGACAGATACAACCTGACCTCCTTTCTGTGACTGACATTGATTTGAGAATGAGAATTTGTATGCATTTGAGAGAGCCATTTTTGGGGGGGTCAAAGCCAAAAGCAACTGTTCTTGTGCTCACAAGATTCAGTATTATACAGTACAAAAAGTAAGTTCAGGTCATCTAATCTGGTTGGACAAGCTGCATTCCAAGAGTGCTGATATTTAGTATAACAGCTCTGACACCATCCACTGGTTGTATTACTCCATTACAGCATTACATAACAGCATTTGAAGTAGGCTTTTAGTCTTGCTTTGGCTTCTTATGGAACTATTTTCATTAGCAGAGAAAAAGTTAACTAAATAACTTGCCATGTTGTGTGTAAAATGTAAGTTCCTTGTTATTAACTACTTGCTTGTTTAAAGTACTGTTGTATAAAATAAATATCACACTCGCAATCATGCTGAGTCATATTGATATTCAGTACAACAGCACTCTTCCTCATGTGATATTGATTAATTCATGGGTAAAGATGAGATTTAATGTGCAACTAATAGTGATGTGCTTAACTGAGAGAGTGTTTGAGCCTGTACCACTGTGTAGATACAGCTTCACACCCTGTCGTCCCAGTCCAGTGTGGGCTCTTCCAGATGTCCTCGCCACAGAGACCCGGCCAGGCAAATTATGGGGTGGCTAATTGAGGGAGCTGGCAGGGCTGACATTGAGAGGGCACATAACTTCATCCCCTTCAGAACACCACAGTGTGTTCGGACTAACAGAGCTGCACCATCTACCTGGTACGCAGCAGGCACTTCTCACACACTGCAGTGTCTCCACTGCTACTGGGGTTGTTTTGTCTTTTTGTATAACTAATTACAAACCATCAGTGTGCAATATCTCATCTTTACCACAGGGGGCAGGCATGAGTAAGAAAACATAATATGTCATTAGTGTGGCTGAGATTTTGTCTTAATGAACAAGTTAATGTGCATTGTCCTGTTCTCGGGAAGATGCTCACACATTAAACGACCATGATGGGCAACTTCTTCCATTATTGTCACCATGTCCTGTCACCATTTACTTTAGCAAAAAAAAAAAAAAAAAAGGCATTGCATTTGTGTGCATGAATGGACAGCCTTTTATTCCTCTGTTGGATGTGAACAGAGCCTCAGTTATTGTAGCTGAACTCTCCACTCTGAGACAATTTTGAGAAAATTGGCATTTTCAATTTTGTTCAAGGTTTCAAAATAATTTAAATAACTGTCCAATAAGTGAAATTATAGTATTTTTACTATCTGGGGTAAAAAAAATAAAAAGATTTTTAAAAAAACATTGCAGGGGCTAAAGGCCCAATTAAACACATTGTTTTTCTTAAGTGGGGCTAATAGATTTGTGATTAAGAATGTTCAAAGTGGGCTCACATTCACTGATCCAAAAACAACAGATTAATTTGTTTATAAAATACTTGAGTTGTTATGAAATATCAAATGTGATTGAAATAAACAAGAAATTATGCACCCTTTCTGAAGTGGTTATTTTAAATAAGCAATATCTTAATTTGTTACACAAAAAAGCATCTTGCTGTCTCAAAAGTATTTGCATAAATTGGCAGATTGTGCCCTAATATACTGCCCCATACAACATACAAATTATGTTGTTCCTTCAATATTAAATTAAAATAAATGTATTTCTTTAATATTGATACATTTTGTGACCAGAAAAAAAGCAACATTTCCTTAAGGTGTGCCTTTAGCTCTGTTGTACCCTATCCATAAAAAGAAAATAAAAAAAAAAAAAATTTTTAAAAATCAGAAAATATGCCACTTTCCATGTATATGTTACACTTTGATGTCCTGTTAATTTTCTTTTTTAAATCATTAGATTTAATAATTCCCTGTTTTTATTGTGAGATCATCTTGATATGTTAGAGAAATTAATATCTTAAATAATATAATAAATTATTATTTTAAACTATTACCCTTATGGTAATAAAAGTTTATATGGTCATTTTTGCCTGAATGTATGCAGCAATTAAAAACATACAACACTGTCATAATTTTGTCATTGCATAAAGTTCATTGTATAGGACCCTATATATACAGTATATATTATTATGTTACATAATATATTGTAACATATTTCGTTAGATTACTCAAGGTCAGTAACGTATTCTAAATACTTTGGATTACTTCTTCAGCACTGGTAGATTTTTTCATTGTTTTGACTATAAAAACTCTGCCAGTACAGTAAGGCAAAATACACATGTTAAAAATACATTCTCTGAAAAACCTAAATATCTTAAGCAGTGTTGTATCTAAAACAAGTTTTTGTTTTAAGGATTTTTAGATATTTTTATAGGAAAACAATACAAAAATTATTATCAAGAATACGATTTTTGCCTTAATATCAAAGGTCTTACTAGAAAAAAAAGAAATTATGATCCAATGTGAATTTTATTGGTGAAAAAATATGATCATGCCTGGTAACACGTGCATGTAAAATGGCTAGAAATAGCATTTTAGCTTAGCGTAAATCTGACAATTTACACAAGGTTTATTTCTATTTCTTCTGCTCCAAACTTACTTCAAACTTTCTTCTCTGTCTGCTCGTATGAATGTAACACATCATACCCTGTATGTATGTATGTGTGTGTGTGTGTGTGTGTGTGTGTGTGTGTGTGTGTGTGTGTGTGTGTGTATATATATATATATATATATATATATATATATATATATATATATATCAAAATCATTGAGTCAGTCTGGGATTACAAGAAGAGATAGTAGCAACTGAGACAGCTTAAATATATAGAACTGTGGCAAGTTCTCCAAAGATATTTGGAACAACTATCTGCCAACAACCTTGATAAACTGTGTGCAAGTGTACCTAGGAGAATTGGTGCAGTTTTAAAGGCATAGGGTGGTCACACCAAAGACTGATTTAGTATTTGTTTTTTTTATTGCACTTTTTATGGAGTTAATTGATATATAAAAATTATTAATGGCATTACTTTGAAAGCATCCTCACTATACATTTTTCACAACTGTCTAAAACTTTTGCATTGGTTAAATTCTTGTTATTATTATTACTACATTGAATATATCATTTTACTATACTGAATTAATGTAGTAATTTCATGTTCACTTTGAAGCATGCAGCACATGTAGAATATATATGTATTTATTTTATTTAATCACAGCCTTTTGCGGTTTAATAATCACACTTTACCATATCACACTTTTGATTTATTCAATCTTGCATTCATACGTTAATTTTATCCCAAAAATATCAAATTCTGTGAAATTTCCACATTTTATAATTAATTCAATTGCTTTGACTGGATTCTGTAATTCTGTGTTTTCCACATCACGTGAATCATAGGGCCCTAATTGTTAAAAAAATATTTATAATAATTAACTATTAACATGTAAATGACCAAAAACATTGTTTTTAACTGTATCCCACATTTTTATGTGTAACCCTGTTACCTTGTCACCTGGACCCTTTTTACAACATGGCAGGAAAACAAGTAAATAATTTTATTCATGTTTAAAATGTTTTACTAATATTGTTGTTTACTGCATTCATCAGCCTAACCTTTTAACGCTGTTACCAAAGTTTATGTAAGAAAAAATTATCAAATATATTTGATGAAACAGGCTAAAAGTTTTTCAATAACTATAAACCAACATTTGTTTCCAAACTAACTAACTATGAGTGCTTAATTTAGGTTAAATTGGCAACCATATTACACCCTGCCTACACCAAATGCGGAGTTTCAGGCCCTATTTTGCACAACAGTCAGTCAGTGAGAAAGAGAGAGAGAGAGAGGTGGTGAAGTAAAAGGCAGGACATTTAGAGAAGCAGCCAGGGGTCAGACATTGACAGGTGGGCTGGTACACTGCCGAGCATTTGTTTGTACAATGTTGTGCAGTTTTGTAAGGCTGGCTGCACAGAGTGCTCTGATGACGCTTGAGAGGTGACGTCCCTCAGGCCAAAACTGCAAAATTCTCCCACTCTCTCTAAACACTGTTTCTGGCCCAGCAGCAGCTATCATTTAGACTCATAGTCAAAGGATGCAGGCTATTTTAGAGCTGTCCTCAATCTACCTATGCCAGGAAAATACCACAGCTGTCCATGCTGGGACAGATGATCAATGTTTCCTCTATGCACATGTGCAGCTGTGAAGACAGAAAAAAATAAAATCCATGTACGAGGCAGACTCAAATATGTGTGGGAATGCTGGATCTTATTTTTTATTGATCTTCATAACTAAACTGTTCAACACAACACAATGGAGTCTTTTTTTTTTTTTTTTTTTTTTTTGGAGAATAACAGTAGGCCTATATATATATATATATACAGTAAAATGTAACACTTTTCAATACCAATTTTGAATCCACAACAAAAACTTTTATGGATTTAACACCATTATTTACATTTACGTTAAATATTAATATAAATATTAACACACAAAAACAATGGCCTGTTGCCTTCAGGTATTTCTGAATTAAGTAAACATTGCTTCAGGTTTGTCAAGTAATTATTCAAGTAAACAGTCTGTAATGAAGAACAAAGAAATTAATCAAAGCAATACAGCAAATAAAATAAAGGTACAAATGAAGAAAATGGTGCTTAAAGTTTCTCATGTATATAGCAGTATCAAGTATCTATTCAAATACACATTGACATTAATTGAAAAAGAAAATAATAAAGCTTTATATATAATATATATATAAAGCTTTTCTAATAAAGCATCAGGAAACTAGCTGATGATATTGCTTTCTGTTCCTAAACTCCCCTCTCTCTAGCAGCACTGAGTGTGGTACTTGTATGCGTGGGGATGTTTGCGTGTGTGTGTGTGTGTGAGGGGTGAAGTGTGATTGTACATGACGTGCATGTAATACTGGTGCAAGCTGAGCTCGGGGCTGAGATATGGATGGGATAATACTGCTGCTCGAGAAGGCATGTCACAGTCACTCTTGGTTGATGCCTGACTCACACATACACAAAATACACTGAAACACTTTCACAAGTACAGCAGTGGGAAGCGATGCTGCCACATTATTCCTTATTTTCAAATGGGAGAGTAGCTACAGTAATAGGATACTTTGGCTTTGTCAGCTTCTTGTTATCTGCCTTGGTTGAGGAAATTATTCTCCATTCTTTTTTTTTTTCTTTTACTCGGGAGAGAGTTAATTTTATTGCTGACAAAGTGAATGGGAGAGGGTTTAAGTACAAATAGCTTTGCATATTCATACACACATTCATGGTGAAGGACATTTTTAGGACTGTGTGCAAAAACGAGTAGATAGTGGGACTCGTAATCTGAGTCTTCTCTTAAAGGAATAGTTCACACAAAAATTTAAATTCTCTCATCATGTACTCACCCTTATGACATCCCAGATGTGTTTGACTTCTGTAGAACACAAACGAAAATTTGTAGCTCTGTAGGTCCTCACAATGCAAGTGAATGGGCACCAAAATTTTGAAGCTCCAAAATGCTTATAAATACAGCATAAACGTAATCCATAAGACTCCAGTGGTTAAATCTGTATGTTCAGAAGCGATATGATATGGGTGAGAAACATAAAATAATTAAGTCCTTTTTAATTATAAATTCTCCTCCCTGCCCAGTAGTTGGTGATATGCACGAAGAATGTGAATCGACAAAAACAAAAACTAAAAAACAAAATGTGAAAGTGAAAGTGGAGACTTCTAGTTAAAAAGGACTTGATCTGTTTCTCACCCACACTTATCATATCGCTTCTGAAGATATGGATTTAACCACTGGAGTCTTATGGATTACTTTTATGCTGCATTTATGTGCTTTTGGAGCTTAACATTTTTGGTACCCATTCACTTACATTGTGAGAACCTACCAAGCCAAAATATTCTTCTAAAAATCTTTGTTTGTGTTCAGCAGAAGAAAGTCATACACATCTGGCATGGCATGAGGATGAGTAAATGATGAAAGAATTTTCATTTTTGGGTGAACTATCCCTACAAGTTTAGTTTTGTATGTAACATACTCAATGGCAGAGCCGTTAAATGCATTTTCTTCAAGCTATCATGCTGTTTCTAGCTTAGTTCACTAGCCTAGTTTGCCAGCCCCTCCTCCATCCCTTTCCATTCCTTCTTGTCTGATACTAATATCCACCTGTCTAGTCCAGTAAGATACACTATGACAGGTGCAGCCTCTCTTTTGTATTCACAAAGTCTATCATATACACAAATGCACATACACATACACAAGTCTTGTGTATTCTGGTTAGTGTTGGCTCGCCGCTAGTTTTGCTGATGGACCATCATAGCTATGCTGCTCACCAGTAAAATTTAGCTGGTGAAGACAGTCAATCAAGGATGTCTTGCTGTTTGAAGGGATAGTTCACCTAAAAATGAAAATTATGTCACCATTTACTCACCCTCAAATCATTACAAAACCACATGACAGTCGATTCTTCTGTGGAACACAAAAGAAGATCCACATAACAGTACTTCGGTTTTGATGTGAGCTCTTGGCGTGTGCGTTGATACTTAGGTGGTTGATGCATGCATTCTACGACTGCTATGAGATACTGGACTATTTCTCTTCAGGAGTTTGGACACATAAAGATATTTTCCTCAAGACTCGAGTTATACAAATGCAGGTATCTCCTGACCTCCTCACCCACACGCTTTTGATGTGCACATCCACTGTTTTTGTTTCCACATTTGTCTCCTGATGTTTATCAGTGATTACATCTACTTACAGAGCTTCTTCGTGACAGCAATGGCTCTAATGTGAGTGTTGCCACCTTGTGGACCCACTAATTAGTGCAAATAATTCCAGGCGCATTCTGCGCATTCAAAGATGCACGATTAGAAAAATCAGGCAGCACATGTTCAGTGCTCGAGCAAGGAGCTCTAAAATACCTGGAGATCGCTATTCATTAGCATTCCCATTCATCTCTATTGCAGTGCTCAGCTGGTGCAGGGTCCCTGCGACTACCCCGGAAGTAGGCGACATCTTGGCACCAGATGTCATGTGACTTGCTTTACAGCCGTAGAAAAATTATGTCCTCACAACACAAACTCTGTGTCCAAATATCCATAATTCCCTACTATAAAGTATTCCAAAAACAGTATGCCAATGGAGTAGTATGTCCAAATCCACAGTATTCATGAAGCAGTAAGTGAGAAATACCCGTGTGACATACTTTTTCAGGTGAGATTCTGAAGTACGGATCGACTGGACACTTAACGATCTCATAATCCCTCGGGAGCTGAGGAGACGTCACGTTCAAAACGCTGGATTTAAAAGATCGGTGGTGAATCGCGTGTCGGACAGCTCTTCTCAACTGTAAGTGCTATATATACCAAGGTAACTGTTCCATGTGCTTAAATGGTGCTTGTTTAACAAAACCAGAGCAAATAGTTTTCGCGGTTGTTGTTCTTACGTCATATATGCGGGTCACGAGATAATGGCAACGTCCCTGGATGAAGTATATCTGAAATCTATTCAATTACTTGCATGCATACCTAAAAGAACGTACTGTTTTGCCGGAAGATAAGTATGTTCATCAAATACAGTACATACTGTGACAGTACGCCTTTTCGGATACAGGGAAAGTGTGTGCATTAATAATTAATTAAATATATTACCGATGGAATTTTGCACCAGACCATATAGTTATCACAATTAAAAGCTGCACACAATGGCATGTCAGCTTTCAATGCAAAATAAAAATACATAAATCATCCAGTACTGACAGCCACTATCACATTTAGACTAATTAACTTTTTCCCTTATTGCTGATCCACTGTAATGATCATTCACAGCAGGCATACATTATTACAAATACTACTAATTATATTTTAGAAGGTTTAATTTTGATAGAATTTAAGAGCTCCTTGATTTCTACAAATAAAAAAAACAGTTAATTAATTTATTGACCTAATAATTACTTTCATAATCATTCACCAAATGATATCTTCTGTCTTAAAAATGTCATTATCCCGATTGATGTATCATGAAATATGCATTACAAATTAATTCACTATATAGTTTTCAACACGCTGCTGTAATCAAGATTGTTTAAAAAACAATTACAAAACACTGCAAAATCAAGAGTTCCCGTTTGTTTATTTGATTACTCCGGCTGTCAAATGCACAAGATATGGACGTGAAATGTAGTAAACTGGTCGTGTCTTGCTGTCTGTCAAACAAGGATGCAAATGAAGTTTCATTCTAACCTTATGGTAGTGGGGGCTCGAGTTTGGCCGGTGCTTTCAGGCACATGCATGAGTTGTGACATCAGCAGTATGAGAGTAAATTTCATGCTTTTTGCAGCCTAACAAAACAAAATGGTCACTAGAATAAGATGTAGTACAGTGTAATGAAATGTTTGTGATGAAAATGTTTCTTGTAAAAAAATGTATTTCGTCAAAATACATGGTTGTTTTTGAATGGCTGTCAATGGGGAAACGTGCTCTTAAGCACCGAAGGGTGTATTTTCTGCATCTACCAGCAGACTAACGGGGACATGCTAACCAGCTAATTCCTGCCCCCCTGTGCTCAAGCACTCTGCTGATGATGTACCAAAGTATTCTTTGGGCTTAAATGATGACAGAATTCTCCTGTTTGGGTGAACTATCACTCTAAGATGGTTTAAAAACCTTTTGGGGACACCTGCACACAAAAAATCAATATACAGTATGCTATATAATATTTTAAGCAGGGAAGTCACCAGAAGAACAGTGTGTTTGGTGGACAGATTTCACAATGGGACCCAGCACTTGACCTTTCTTCTAATATGGCTGCTTGTGTGTGTTTTTAGCCAGACAGCTTGTGTTAATTGCCTCTCGTGGGGCAAAAAGAAAGCAAGCTGTCTCTTTTCCCTCTTGAGCTCTCTTTTTGTCCTCTTAGTTCTCGTCTGGGAAGAATTAGACAGTATTAAACATTTTGGAAGCTTTAGACATTGAAATAAAAAACAAAAGATTCCTGTCCAGACTGGATGGCTTCTTTATAGTCTTAAAAATCACTCATGATTATGCTGATTACTGAGCCTGTATGACTCTGTCCTTGAAAAAGATCTGACATAAGGGGATGTTCAGTTTGCATGTGGATATGATTATGAATGCAGAGTATAATTCATTAGGATTTTTTCTGTATGGCTGAAAAACCATTAGCCTGAGGAACTGGAGGTGGGTTAATTCTGTCAGTTTGTCATGTGAAACACCTCTGTCAGCTGTTTAAGAAAATGAACGTGCAGAGAATGTTTTGTCATTGTTGGATGGATGAGTTGTCGGGCTTGAATTGATTTGACTGTGACTTTTCTCGATAACCATATTGTTCACCTTGTCCTCTGAGCTCAGGGTCGGTACACAGCAGACATAATAGATCTACTATCTGTGACAGGAAGTCAAGGTTTAAACACTTAAACACTTACAGTTGTGGCCAAAAGTATTGGCACCCTTGGTTAATATGAGCCAAGAAGGCTGTGAAAATGTCTTTATTGTTTATCCTTTTTATCTTTCATTCATAATATTCACAAAAATCTATCCTGTAATAGATATCAAACAAATGCAAACACAAGATTTATAAAAAAAAAATAAAAAAAATATATATTTTTGTCAAATATACTTTATGTGCAGCACAATTATTGGCACCCTTTTATTCAATACTTTGTGCAAACTCCCTTCGCCAGGATAACACATCTGAGTTTTCTCCTAAAATTCCTAATGAGGTTGGAGAAGACATGACAAGGGATCTGAGACCATTCCTCCATACAGAATCTCTCCAGATCCTTTAAATTCTGAGGTCCACACTGGTAGACTCTCCTCTTCAGTTACCCCCAGGTTTTCTATGGGGTTCAGGTCAGGGGACTAGGATGGTGTTGGTGGAAACTTGATTTTGTGGTCAGTTAACCATTTTTGTGTTGATTTTGGTGGGGGTGGGGGGATCATTGTCCTGCTGGAAGATCCAACCATGGCCCATTTTAAGCTTTCTGGCAGAGGCAGTCAGGTTTTGATTTTTTTTTAAATCTGTTGGTATTTGATAGAGTCCATGATGCCATGTATCCAAACAAGATGTCCAGGACCTCTGGCATTAAAACAGCCCCACAATGTTAAAGATCCACCACCATATTTAACCGTGGGCATGGGGTACTTTTCTATATGGCTACCACTCTGTGTGCGCCAAACCCATCTCTGGTGTTTGCTGCCAAAAAGCTCTATTTTTGTTTCATTTGACCATAGAACCTGGTCCCATTTGAAGTTCCAATGGTCTCTGGCAAACTGAAGATGCTTGAATTTGTTGTTGGATGAGAGCAGAGGCTTTTTTCTTCAAATCCTCCCAAACAACTTGTGGTGATGTAGGTGGTGTCTGATTGTAGTTTTGGAGACTTTCTCACCCCAAGACCCAACCCAGCTGTGATTCTTAGAAAATGTTTGGCCATTTGAACCATCCTCCTCACCGTGCATGGAGACAATAAATATAAACACATGTCCTCTTCCAGGCCGATTCGTAACATCTCCAGTTGAATGGAACTTCTTAATTATTGCCCTGATGGAGAAAATGGGTATTTTCAATGCTTTAGCTATTTGCTTATAGCCACTTCCCATTTTGTGAAGCTTAACAACCTTTTGCCGCACATCATAACTTTTTTGATCTTACCCATTGTGACGAATGACTAAGGGAATTTGGCCTGTGTGTTACCTCATACCACTGTGAAACGGGAAGTCATGGCAGAACATTTCATGTCCCTAGTCACCCAGGTGTACTAAAAAATGTCAAATGTGAATGGTAATATACTTCAGATATATTTTACTCATAAGAATTTCTAGGGGTGCCAATAATTGTGGCAAGAAAAATATTTATTTTCAATTTCAATTAGTTTACTTTAGTTAGATTTTTGTGAATATTTTGAATTAAAGATGATAAAGATAAACAATGAAGACATATTTTTCACAGCCGCCTTTGCTCATATTTACCAATGGTGCCAATATTTTTTGCCACAACTGTTCATATACATTTTATCCTCCATTCACAGTGCATACAGGGTTTACTAGAGACCAAATCTGCACCACAATTGAGAGAACAATGAATAATATTTTAAATGATTTATAATAATAGTACAGTGCAGATGGAAAAAAGTATAAAATAAGTATAAAAAAGTAATCCTACTGATGCTGAAATCTGCTACATTTACGTATCTAATGCTAACATGTATTCCCATATACAGTAAGTAATTAATTCTGGCTCGGACAGAATCTGCTGACCTTTTTTTTGCATTTTCTGCACTGATTTTGGGGGTTCAGTCTGTGGGATTCTATGAAATGGATTTAAAAATGATAAAATGTGTAAACAGAGCTGAGATAAGATACAATTATTGGTAGACTTATTGGTGAGAGTATCACTATTATTGGTAGCTGAAAACAATCAAATTAGACTAAATATGTAATAAATGAAAATGCTTGAATTAGCATGTGCAGAACTTCGTAAATGGTGAGCATTCCAATCCTTAGGTAATCAGTGGAAGTTTTTGCAGAGTTCTGTGGGTAAAGGTTCCATATGGACCTGCTCATTAGTCTTTTGGGAAACTCAAATGAACTACATTCAAAAGCATGAAACGCATTTATATGCAGGCATGTTTATTCCAATAAGTAGCGTTTATGATATTAAACTATTCAATTATGTTCAAATTGTAATCTGTTAAAAACATTCGATTTTCATTGCAGGGTCTAGAGATACATGTACATGTCCAAACACCATCACATAAAGAATGTTGTAAGAAGCATCTGTTCCTCATAGAGTATATCAGAACAGCTGATTCCAAAGGTGGATGCATCTTATATTTTGAATATTTTCCAGACATACTCTTTATGATGTCTGTGACACAACCTGTTTGATGTAAATTGTGCAGAATTAAGTATCGTAATAGTCGGTAAGCTCACAGGCTGACAGGCTACAGCCTATGTGTGGGTGTGTTTATACTCCACATTTGCAGGAGTGCTAACTCAGGCCATGTCTTCTCTTACATTTACATTTTAGTCATTTAGCTGACAATTTCCATTAGTCTGGATGCAAAATTGAGGAATTAGAAAGGGAAATATAGTACTGTATGTTGTAGCAGGTTTCCTATGAGACGAAATGTGGTCTTCCTCAAGGGGGCACTTTAAAGCTAGGTAAGCCAATTCCCCATTCCATTTTGGCCCAATCCAAATAAACTTTTGCACAGTGTCAAGTGTTTGTCTTTCTCTTAGCCAATTATTGTAGTGTCAGCTATTAGGATGCTGTTGAAAGTAATTGTCAAGCACTCCTGTGAACATCTGTTATTGTACGACAACAGCAAATGCCAAAGATAAATATGCAATCAACAGCGTTTCACTGGTAATTGTATTAAAGCAATCATGGCTTACAACAATGCAGCTTTAGTGATCAGCCGTATCACTACAAACCCAGGTGGACCATGAAGAGAGAAAGTTGATTAGAAAGGGAGGGAGGAAGGGAGTGGGTGAAATTAAAGGGAAGGAAGCACGTGTAACAGAAATCTCTGGAGCTGTAGCAGCATCTGATCTGTGGGCTGTCTCAGCAGCACACACTGAAGCTCAAGGAGCAAAATTTGTCCTGAACTTATCAGCTATGGACAACTTGGGCCCAGTGCCTCTTAGAGGCTCAACCAAACTAAAATGAACCATTTGATTTGGCTGAGGAGTCACTTATTAGTTCCATTCCAAAACCTAGTGAGCTGCCTTGCTGTCTACTGCCTACATAGGCAGCTATCTTCTAAGGCAGCATTCTAACTGAAATGGAACCTCATAAGTAACTGATTTGTGAGCGCTCTACATTGGTATCAAACCTATACGCCAAACAACAAGCACTACAGGAGACTTGACTCAAAGTTAATTTGAATAAAGAAACATTAGCATGTTGCTAAACTTACACAGCTGTCTTCTAATAAGCGTAATAGAGAGCTCACACAAATATCGGGTAAAACAGTAAATATTTGTATACACTTTTGTAACAACAGTTTTTTATCAATACCTTACATTACTGAATGTATTTTAAGTGCATTTATAATTGACATCTCTCTTGCTTCATCTGCCATCTTGGATTGTTATTTTTTAAGAGCTTATTGCAGTTCATTATGGGATTGCCTTCAACATGAAGGAAACATACAATGTTGCATTAAAAGGTGTCTTAGAAGGCAGCATAATTATTCTGGCTACATTCTGGAACAGCCTTTTCACTCATGACACCTTAAAATCTTGTCTAGCCAGGCATCTCACTAGATTTCAGAGCAGAGCCATTGTGTGTACATGAATATTTACATGAATGCAGTGCATTTTTATGTGAATTATTGAGGGAGTATGAGAGAGAGATTAGTCGGTAGAAGCAATTGTGTGTGTACACACACTCTTTGATACACTGTAGCTTGGGGAGATTAATTCAGCTAATCAAACACATGCCAAGACTTTCTATGTGTTACTAGTTGTCAGAAGCAAAAAAGAATGGAATATTGCCAGATAAATTGTGATGGACTGTTCCTGTAAACAACACAGTTTTATCTCGCAGAGGGTAACAAGGCAGTTCAAGAGGGTGACTTGTTTGGATGACTGTAAATGTGTGTTAAGTGTTTGTTTCATTGCTGCTTAAGTGTTAGTCAGCAATATCCTCACTTCTATTTGCATGGTGTCATATTACAGTAACACAAATCATATGTACAGTCGGAAATTAATGAAGCTTTAGTGTTAATGCTGTAGGGAAGACTGGGGCATGTTGTCACACACGGAAGTTATCATAAAAGCTAAATCTCAGTAACCTCTCAGTAATGTCTCAGGAATCTCAGTAAGGTTTTGAATCAAAAGTTAAAATACACCAATATGCGTTTTACACCAAATCCCTTTAATTAGCATTTATTTAGTGTGTGTGCATTCTATTCTCCAAACAAAAATTTTAATGTCATAATATTTTTGCTCTAGCTGTTTGGTAAACAAGTTAACACAATAAAATCCCACTGGTATTGACCTACATGTAGGCAAGGGTCAGTTTAGTGGCAGGTTCCATTGTGACAACTTGACCCATATAATGTGCCCGCTATTGGAGCATGTTGTCAATAAAGGTCACTGTGAATTCAATGAACTGTAAAAGAGGCTCACACACTTACTTTATGCTGCCATACAGTAATACATAACCATGTAGGCTAGTTGTTTGTTAACGTTTTGACCCTCAGAACAAGAAGACCCATGTGAGGGTCAATATGTATATATAGTATATATATGTATATATAGGTGTGTATATATAATATATATATCATTTTTAGTTTTTTCCTGGGCTATAACAGTGAGCATTTTCAGTAGCTTTAAGTGGTGAAGACTAAGTTATGAGAGTTCATAGAGATTGATAAACTTAACCTCAGAAATACTCACTAGAGTTCAAAGTGTGACAACTAGCCCCAGTCTCTCCTACATATGTTGCAAAATTCCAGTAGCTGCTGTGACTATTTGTATGTTGTGGCTTTTCACAAAATATGACAATGGTATGCTGTTTGTGTGAGACAGAGAAAAGAAGTTACTGAATATGTGGGCAGAGAAAAAGCAACTAATAGAAGAGAAACCATAGAGAGGACAGTGACAGCCGTCTCTGTCTTGCTATAACCTACCCCTTGTGGCCGTTGATGCTTCACACAGAATACAGAATGAGAAAAAATATGCCTTGCTCACATTAACTCGTTCTCGTACTCTTTATCTTACAGTGCACGCACACACACACACACCTCTATCAACAGGCTTATACAACCATTGGTAGATTAGTGATTTCATGTTTAGTTTGGGTTGTGAGGACTTTTTTTTTTTGCTCTTTGAAGTGGAGTGCTGGGGGAAATGAGTCAATGCTGCACACAAGCACTGTCAAGCAGTAGCACTTCAAGATAACACTTTCAGTGTCAACCGATGGCCGACTGATATGATGGGATTCTTTCATAAATATATCAATAGGTGCATATAATCATGCCCTGTATTAGAAGCTTTTTAAGCATTAAAGGAATATTCCGGAATCAATACAAGTTAGGCTCAATCGACAGCATTTGTGGCATAATAATAATGATTAGAAAATTTATTTTGACTTGCCCCTCCATGTCTTAAAGCAAAAATCTGGGTCATAGTGAGGCACTTACAATGGAAGTAAATGGGGCCAATTTTTGAATGTTAAAATACTTTTTCAAAAGTATAGCCACAATAAACAATATGCATGTAAACATGATTTTAGTGTGATAAAATCACTTGCTAACCTTTTCTGTGTAAAGTTATAGCCAATTTTACAACCTTGTTGCCGTGACGATGTAATGTCCACAAACCCTAAAACCCTAAAGTGACTGTAAAAATGACAATTTAAGCAACGATTCGAAATAATTTTTTGTGGTAGGATCAACATTATGCCACAAATTCTGTAGATTGAGTTTAACTTGTATTGAACCCAGAATATGCCTTTAAAACTAGAATTAACATTTGCAAAGAATATTACACAGTGGTGGCCTCTGGTGGAAATGTAATTTTATATATTTTATATATATACACACACACACACACACACACACACTGGCCGTCACAAGTTTGGAATAATGCACAGATGTTGCTCTTATGGAAAGAAGTTGGTACTTTTATTGACCAAAGTGGAATTCAGCTGATCACAATGTATAGTCAGGACATTAATAACGTGAATTACAATTTGAAAAACATTTTCAGAACTTCTTAAACTATTTCAAAGAGTTCTCATCAAAAAAATCCTCCACGTGCTGCAATGACAGCTTTGCATATCCTTGGCATTCTAGCTGTCAGTCTGTCCAGATTCTCAGGTGACATTTCACCCCACGCTTCCTGTAGGACTTGCCATAGATGTGGCTGTCTTGTCGAGCACTTCTAACGCAGCTTACAGTCTTGCTGATCCCACAAAAGCTCAATGGGGTTAAGATCCATAACACTCTTTTCCAATTAACTGTTGTCCAATGTCTGTTTCTTTGCCCACTCTAACCTTTTATTTTTGTTTTTCTGTTTCAAAAGTGGCTTTTTCTTTGGAATTCTTCCCATAAGGCCTGCACCCCTGAGTCTTCTCTTTACTGTTGTACATAAAACTGGTGTGGAGCAGGTAAAATTCAGTGCAGCTGTCAGCAACACGTGAGGCGTCTATTTCTCAAACTAGAGGCTCTGATGTACTTATTCTCTTGTACATCTGGCCTTCCACATCTCTTTCTGTCCTTGTTAGTGCCAGTTGTCCTTTGTCTTTGAAGACTGTAGTGTACACCTTTATTTGAAATCTTCAGGCAATTTCAAGCATGGTATAGCCTTCATTCCTCAAAACAATGATTGACTGATGAGTTTCTAGAGAAAGCTGTTTCTTTTTGCCATTTTTGACCTAATATTGACCTTAAGACATGCCAGTCTATTGCATACAGTGGCAGCTCAAAACCAAACACAAAGACAATGTTAAGCTTCATTTAATGAACCAAATATCTTTCAACTGTGTTTGATATAATGGCAAGTGATTTTCTAGTACCAGTTTAGCATGATTACTCAAGGATAAGGTGTTGGAGTGATGTCTGCTGGAAATGGGGCCTGTCTAGATTTTATCAAAAATTACTGTGGTGATGGGGGTGTGGTCGTGTGTCTGTCTGCGGGAGAGACGGAGTGGTGTGGCTCGTCAAGCTGGTTGACATAATTTCTAACAGCTGTTTCTCATTACAGTGATAGCGGAGAGAAGCTTTAAAACAGCTGAACGCCAGAGGAAGGCAGAGAGAGAATGACACCAGAGCGCAGTAACTTCCGTGCCCTATTGTGTGTTTTATATAATCATTATTATTGTTGTGAATCTGAAGTGTTCAGAAAACTATTTGAGACTTTTTGTTGCTTTGAACTGAGGAATAAGAAAGCCCTGAGAAGGCGGCACTCAAACGAACTGGAAAGAGAATGAGAATAAAAGCTACTTGAAGCGTGTCGCTGCTCCCCACCTCCTCCTGTTCCATACCCGAACCCGTAGATCTTTTACAATTACTTTTTTCAAATAATGATGGTGCTGTTTTTTTACATCAGTAATGTCCTGACTATACTTTGTGATCAGTTGAATGCCACTTTGGTGAATTAAATGAATAATTTCCTTCCGAAACAGCAAAACCTGTACATTATTCCAAAGTTTTGGCTGCCAGTGTGTGTGTGTGTGTGTGTGTGTGTGTGTGTGTGTGTGTGT